>NW_010413422.1:59202-67101 GCF_000710305.1 Buceros rhinoceros silvestris
ATTCCTGTTCTTCAGAAATCCTTACCTCTGTACGTGCTAAAGATGGGCTTTTCAAAAACTACACAGGCTAACTCCCCTTGCAGTACAGAAGCAGAACCACTGGCTTCTGGGGAAGCAGAATCAGGTCAACACCCAAAGCTTTACAAAAGTCTGTTTATCTGGTTGTCATTCCAGGTTGATGTTAGGAAGGTAGCCAATACAAAACAGGGAGGTTAACTGTGAATGTGAGTGTCGTCGAAATGCTGCAGTGACAGATGACTCAATTACTGTCACTCTTTATCTAATACCACACTGATTTATTTAAAAGTAGTTAATTTTTCATGTTTTATACAGTTTAGAGCTCCATCCTTTTAGCCCCATGCCAAACTGGTATGGAGTACACTGAGAATTATACCATTTATGACATTATATCAAACCAGATAATTCTCTGTGTGTCTGTATGAAGAAGCATTACATTAAGCTAAACTTTGCATTACATTAAATTAAACTAGTTCATTCTCAGATTTGAAGCAGAAATTGCTTTGGTTTTGCATAATCAGATGTGTGTGCACACATAAATTTCACTGGTTGTTTACAGATGTGTCCAGGAAAAAAAGTTTAAATAACTAGAAGAATTTAAACATTCAGCAGTAAAGAAGGCCTATGCTTAGAGCTGTTAAAATCAAGTCTATTCTTTGTTAAATTTAGTGCTGCTAACATATATGTACATATATATGTCTTCCCGACAGTTTAAATTAGGATTGGACGAATCTAAGTTTAAACTAGATCTCTCTGGTTTAATGGGACGAGGACAGTAGATTGATCCAAGTGAGGTGTAATGGATCAAATGCCTTCCTGCTCGGGGAGGGAAGGAGTTGTCAGCATGGGAATGATGAGCTGAACACTTGTTTTGTGAAAGGGAGATTGCAAGGTAGCAATGGAAGGGAAGGGAAAAAAAGTTGTCCTCCATTTTAGCAGTGGAAGTTACGAGGTATATACATTTGAACGATAAAGCCCAATGGTTAATGTGTTGCTAAATTCCACTGGACACCCTCACCAGTCATCCCAAGAAGGGACAAATACGATGTAATGAACATTTTGTGGGAAATCTGAAGTTTAACTAAAATGAAAAGTTGCTCAAGTGAGCAAAAAGAGCAAGGATTCACGCCAGACATTGCCCGTTATTAGATATACTAAAAAAAGGGAGAGCAGGGTTTAGGTCCTGTGGATGATGAGGGAGTTTTAAATAGGAGACTTCTTCATCTGTTCTTGAAGAGAACTTCTGTATTGCTTTCCTGAAGAAGTATGTTGCTGTACACTGATCTGTGTCCCTTTTCACTTTGGAGGCCTGAGCATAAGAATATGCTTGAATCAGGCAGTGGGATGCAGGAAGAAACTTGTACTGGCCAGTTAATCTGTTTATCTGCAATGTTGTAGATAAACAAAGAGCAACATTCACTTGTGGTACAATCTGTTCGCTCTCATCAGAATTTTTTATCGTGAATCGACCTATTCACATAGTGATAGGTTTTTTTGGAACTCTGAATACCTACAGTCTGGTAACACATTCATAGATTTTCTTAGTTGGCACGACATGGGAGCTCACCATTTAGAAACCATTGGTTATATTTAACTATATTCAGAACAGATGTTGAGGTGTAATAGTCTTCAATCTCCCATTGGCTATATGTCCATATCAAGGACACAGCAAGATTTATAGGGAAAAAAATTAAGAGTAGTAACTATTGTGAATTATTGACCACTTATTCCATATAGTAGGGACTAACCTTACTTGTTACTCATTATTTAAAGGAACTATATCACTTCAGAAAACTGAGTGTTCTTAGGTGACCAGCAAAGAAGATTTTATAAAGTCGAAACAATTTTCTTTAATTATCCTTCAACAATTCACAGTTAAAGAAAAATTGCCCTTTTAGCAAAATGAATGTAAAAAACCACTCCAGAGAACTCAGAGTATGTACTGTATAGGAATTTCATTAAAAATAAATCTCCCCAAATAAAGCATCTTTAAAACTTTTTCTTTTAAGGATGTTTTTATATGTTGTACAACAGTTAATAAGCCCCTGTAAACCCAGCCTAGCAGTGGATGGAACCTCTTGAGGAGAAGAACATTGACTGATGAGTGTTGGTAAAAAGTAATAGAAGAATTCTCCCAGCAGATGGGACCCGTTAATTAGAGGGAAACCAAGAGCAAAACCTAGAAAGGGTGTCAGGATTAGATTAGATAGCATAAGAATTCAGTCTGCCTGAAGAGTCTTCTTAGTTAACTGTATAGTGCAGATGATGCTCCATTGATTGGAGATGGATTTTACCAAGGGTGTCTCTTCTGGTTTGACTTGGAAGAAGTAATGGTAACTGCAGAATGGGCAAGATACATCTGTGCAGGATGTTCTCTGATACAGACATCCAAAACTCCCTGAAAGGAGAGGTCATAAGCTTTGGAAATGTGACTGATTTTACTTCTTGTTCTTATAGCTGTACTAATAATTCATTATATTCAGCTTTATCCCATTATCTGTAAGAAGATAGGATGAAAAACTGTCTTGAAATCTGTTTTAGGAGATTTGGACTAGGAGTTAACGTATACTAACAACCTGATTCCCTTAGCTGTTGTTACGTACTTCCTGAAGTTCCACCCAGCTAATTAATTTACAGGGGAATTTACTTTACAGTCTGTTTACAGGGGAAGCCGATTCGCTTACATTCTGCTTGCAATAGATCTGTAATCCCTCATTTCCATATTAGAGAATCAAAATGCCTACAGAGCAGGAACTTGGAGGATCCTGCAGTTCTGTTTCTGTCAAGTTTTGTTTGAATAGTGATTAGGCTAACCTGGCTTGGACCAGAAAGAGCCCATTTAAAATTGTGCTGTCCTTAAATGCTGTACAAATGAATCCTGATGAAGGGTAAGTTAGAGAACGTGAAACTGTTTCTGAGTACCAGCCCTTTGACACAACCATTGAGAAGCCAAATCAAAGGCCTTCTCTTTGTTGCTAAATGGTTCTTGCGTGAACGAGCTTGTATACAGAAGCTGTCCTGAGGTAAAAGCGCAGCAAAAGGGCATGTTAGCTTCCCCACAGCGGGAGCTAGATGAGGTCAGCCATGCGCTGAGGCACGGTGCTTACCAGCCCCAAGTTACCTCACAGGAACATGGAGGAGTATTGTCACCTCATCTGTGTTATTCTGTTGTTGTCACGTGGTCTTGTTAGTTTTTTTTCCTTCGAGGTGGAATTTCTCATGCAAATAAACTGCCTAGAAGTAGTAACTTTTTTTTTTAGCAATGAAATTACTTTAAAAGTGTACTGTCATTTCATGATTACTCCAATTTATCATCAGGAAGAGGCTCTTGCTAAAGGCTTTGCTTGGCTTCATTGGCCAATGTATGATTCCAGTCAAACAGATATTTTCTCAAGTTTTTAAGCATTTAAAGATTATAAAGAGTTCGGTAATGGTTAATTATATTCATTTCTCTTACCTTCCTAACAGAATCAAATGTACCAACTTTTTGCTATCTGGCAAGAAGCTTCTTGACTCTTCTAATTCTCTTCACTCTCATTCATACTCACAATAATGATTTTATGTGGTATAGTTTTCCTTTTACATCAGTTAAAGTAGAGAGCTGGAAGGTATAAATCCAATCCAGTGTTTTATAGATTATATAGAAAATTGAGTAGCCTAAGTTTAGTATGGTGCAAAAGCAGTTTCCGCAAATATTTCTGATACTCTCCTAAAATACTCCAAGCATACATACCAATTTATGTGCTTCTCTGCCAGAGTTCTTCAGTGCTTCTGCTGATACAAAAGTAAATAAAAAAGAAAACACATGTTAATTTGACAACTTATGGACATTAAAGACCATTTTCTGTCTTTAAACTGTAGACAATGGTATAAAAATACAAATGTATTGAGTTACTTAGTATGTAAAATATAACCGAAGAATTATCATACTAAAATTTTTAATTCTAATTTGAGAACAAAGACCAACCAACTGTGAAAGGTATTGGCTTATATAAGAGCCTTTTGCACTAGGCAGAGGCAGCTGGGGCTTCTCTGGTGAACAGAGTGGCAAAAAAAAAAAAGCATCTGACAAAGTAAGGATAAATTTTAATTTTATGGCTTAAAGAACCATTCCAAAAAAAGGAGACAGAATTTTGACATGTGCATAAATTGCACTCAAATCCTGCTGTATGTATTAAGTAAAATTTACTTTTCCCCCAGATGTCTAGGCTTGGTATTATTGAAGTCTGCCATTATTTAAAATGAAATAGCAACGAAAAAGAACAGAAGCTGAATCTGTTTGCCTTTCCATTTTCTGAATTTTTTGTACTCCTACAGATAATAGAAATGTACATGAAGCAGTATTGCAAAATCTGGCCTTTTGAAAGGTGCCAGGTAAAAGTCTGAGTCTTCATTCAGAGAAGTCCATCACTTGAATTTCCAGTCTTGTGTGCAATTATTGCCAGATAATACCTGTCAAATTTTCATAATTAAGATAAATCTAAAGCTAAGTGATATTCTCTGAGTTCTGGTTTTCTCTACCTGCTTATAAAAGAAAGGTGAGAATAGATGCCATCCACATATTTATAATACGTACTGTGAGGCAGCTGGATAGATTCATCTTCGTCTCTGTTTTTATTTCATGAAGTTCATCCACTCCTGTTCTGACAGCATGAATAGGATCTGTGCAGTTGGTTTTGGGATTTGATAATGCAGGAAAATGGAGCTACAGAGAGAATTAAAACCTTAATTAAAAGTGGGAGAAAAAGCCGGTTTTGTGTGCGTTTGAGTACAAATAGTCACATAAAATCAAGAACGAACAAGAGATCTTTCAAGATCGCATCTCAGTGATGTCAGATAAGCAAATTACCGAGAGCACACTCTCTAAATGTGGAAGGAGAGAAAGCTGTTTGTGACCCTTGAGATGTGAACTTCAGAAACTTGCTATATCCCAGAAGACGTACTCTGCTTCCATTGCCTCTCAGGGTCCCTGTCTTTCACCTAGCTTGAAAACTGAAGCAGAGGCCTACTGTTACGTGTTGGGTAAGGTGAGGGATGGTTTGGCGTTCTAGCAGATAGGTTAAGGTGCTTGAGAGTCCTGGCTTAAGTATTCTCTACACTTACAGGTAAGGAGATTTGTTGTTATTCCGTATATTAAAACATGCTTAAGGTAGAAAAAAATAAATGTAAATGCACAACCATTTCTTCATAGAATTCAGAATAGGCAACGCAATTGCAACCGTTCTGAAGACAGATGAAGAAATCAAATCTGGTCTACAGGTACAGTGGTTACCGCAAGTGTCTTCCTCTGCATTCAGCAGAACACAGGGAACGCATGACTGGAGTGATGGACTGAAGTGATCCACCAGCAGAAATTAACACGCCTGAACAGTTATTTTAATTCAAAGTGAGTAGCAGTGTAGTGACATTACAGGGTGATTACAAAAGCCGGAACATCTCTTAAACTGGCCTTCTATTCTGCCAACCCAGGAAAATACGTATCAAGCGCTCAAGTGAGAAATCTCTAGATCAGTTTTTATTTCAGCTACAAAGAAAAGAACAGTTCAGCCGTACACAATGAGCAAATCCTCCTCTCCCCCTCCATGACTCACATTCCGATTAGGCAGACGTACCCTGGACTCACTCGTTCAGGGGTACTGAGCTCTGGTTCCTAGTGGACAGTGTAGCTGAGGCCTTGTGGTACTTGCAGAGCTGATGCTGGTTTGGGAAACCTGACAAATTCTTTACCACTTCAGAATAGGAGCTGTACTCAATATCCAGTTACATCAGTTGCAAGCATGCTCCCCAGGGTTATGTCAGGCAAAGTGCATGTCTGTGACTGGATCAATGGTTGTGGCCCAAGTTCCTATGAAGTTTTGAGGCTTTGCTGATTTTCAGACAACGTCTTAAAGCTGAAGGATGATAGCTAACATCATCTAATATTGATATTTATATACAGAAATATATTCTGTTTCATTCTTCCGCAGAAATCACCTGACAAGTTTCAAAATGCTGATGGGCATATAACTTAGATAAATGTAGATGTAACTTGGTATGAAGTCAACAAACCAGAACGTTACTGACATAACAGTGTGATTTAGCGGCTTTCAGAAATCAGTAACATACTTGGTCATGGTATCTACAGTCTAGAAAATATACTTGAGAATTTAGCCCCTGGTGGCAGGAAAATAATAAATCAAGCGATTGTATCCTGTAGCAAGGTTAAAAATAGCCTAATGGGGTTTTAACGATCTTACTCAAACCAGAAAGCAACTGCTAGGGGTTTTTTTTGTCAAACTGGGTCATTTAACCAAAACTTGATTGAGAAAAGGAATTAATCATTTATTTTCTGACTTTGAAACTAGTTAACTTCTTAGTTTTATTTTGCATGTTGCTTAACTCGAGTTTTGTGAACACATTTTCCCTTCGTGATTGTTGAGGCATCCTTAGTTCAACGTGTAAGCATAGTGCCTATCTCATACAGCAGTCAAGAAAGAAAGGGAGGAGAAGTTTTTGTCGCCATAAATCAATATGCTCAGAGGTACTGACGCTGTATTCTGTTTTAAGTTCTCCCTCTGCCTTCCTGGTACCACTGGAATTCACAACATGAAGAAGATTCTGATTGTTTGTCTGGCACTGTTTGTTCCAAGAGAAGGAATCAGAATCCCCCCTGCGGTTTGTCTTAATGGCCAGAAACGAAGCTTGTGTGCAGTGTGGTTTCGTATTTTAGATGTGACAAACACGCATTGCAATGGCCTAATTCAAATTAGATGCATAAAAAAAAAAAAAAGGAAATGACATGACCATCTGCAGGAGTGGTAGAGGAGGTGAATAGAGTGAAGCTTTTGTTTGTAGAAATAAAACACATTTTCAGTCAAGCATTAGAGCATTAGCATATTATGCTACTTAAAAAGAATCGTTAAATTATTTCGATCTCAGCCTATAACTCTCCTTACCTCTACCCTTCCAGCTCTCAGCCCTGTCTCCCAGGTGAGCGAGTTGCTGTGTGCTGTTTGGCTGCCAACCGGGTTCAAACCACAATTTTCTTATCTGTAAGCGTTGACTGTAACAGGACCGAGTTACCAACTGTAGTATGGCATAATGTTGTATTTTACCTCTCTTTAGAACAGTGGACTGCACTGAATTTACTGTAACTAAAGAATTTCTCTCTCAGTACAGCTATACTGCTGTGCTTCACTTAAAAATCTTGCTCAGGCCATTTTTTAATACTCTGTTCCTAACTTGGAAGAAGAGTTTTCTTAAGAACATAGTGCCTCAGCACAAGCTACATTTAAAACTTTCTTTAAATGTGAAGACAAAAGAAAATGGTAGGTTTTCTTGTATTTCCCCAGTAACGGATAGCAGTAATCACCTTGGCTTACCCTGCATTCCTTCCTGAGGCTAAATTCCCATGAAAGTGTGACTTTGATGGAAGTCATGAGTAAAGAGTGCTGAATAGGACCTATTGTGATTAGACATGTATTTTGAAAAAGCTTTAGGAATGATAAACTGCACATCTGCAGTATTGCTATTTTATTTTATATTTAAGAAACACCAATGAGATTTGGGTCTTCTAAAAGAGCGAAACGGATAATACGAAGTATGTTCTCTTGGAGTTTTCCTGAAGGCACTTTCTTGTCTACTTCTGTCATGCTCCAAAAAGTGTAAAATATATTGTTAGAAACTAAATGAAAACTTCTACAAGGAGAAGCTTTTTTGTCAATGTAACGTAGGATGAAATCTTCTGAGAATTCATCGGAAATACGGTGGATTAAAGATTAAAAAGCCAGCAACATCCAAACAACTGAAAGGTCAGATGGGGCCATCACACACATGGACACTGAATAATTCAGGGTTTTGCAGTGCGTGTCATCTGCAGAGCTCAGATAGCTGACAGAGTGT
>NW_010413422.1:67198-78615 GCF_000710305.1 Buceros rhinoceros silvestris
GTGGAATCATGGCTTGCGGAACCATGGTAATAGCACAGATTGTGAAAGACCAATATTGCCACTGCGCTCATTAGCTAGCGAGCTCAGTGCTTACGACTTTTGTAAAGAGCTAGGCTGGGAGAAGAGGAATGAGACCCGTTGTTCGGTGCCCCGCTCGGCAGTCCAGCCGTAGCCATACCTCCTGGGCTGGTGTGCCTGGTCAGGTTTATTAACCGAAATCAGACACTTAATACTTTAATTTTACTTTGTTTGTATGATAATTGGTTTTCTCTGTGGAGCATGAGATGGGGGACATTAAGTAGCAGTTGGGAGTGAAACTTGGCACTAGGCAGCCACTGGATAAGTAGTTAGGAGTGACAATGATTCTCTCTAGGGAATCATGTACAGCATGTCACCTGCTGGCTGCAGCACAAAGGAGCCCCACAAGGAGACTGATAGGAAATAAAAAGCATACAATTAGGAAACACAAAAGCGAAAATTACTTTGAAACTCAGTAGGGGTGCACAGCAATCCACTGTTCAGAAGATGAAAACTACCCAGGTCAGAATCAAGTCGTCCAAGTTCCACATAGCACTACAGATAATGAGCCCATTGCCAGTGAATCAGTCAGTGCAAACCAACCATTTAAAGTGTCAGAACTGTCAAGGACAGTTTGACTCCTCTGATGATGGTATTGAACCCGTGTTACTGGGAGGCAATCAACAAACTAAGTTTGAAATCTTAAAAAGATTATCTTGATTTAAGAGGCGAGGTTCAAATCAATATGGTTTTGGATCCTCTAGTAAAAGAGGATGTACGTTGATTCAGGTTTACAGGCGGTAGACAATGCTCTGTTAAAGCAATTGTGGTCACACCTCAGGCTGCTTGGAAATCAATATCTGCCAATGTGACACATTTACATATTTTTCTGCACAGGCCTATTTAAAATAAACTAATCATTTTCCCTCTCCAGATTTTAAGTTACTGTTTAAAATACACTTTATATTCTACTTTCAGGTTTTTTTAGAATCAGGCAATGTTACTAAAAAAAGTCTAGGAAAAAATGAATGCCAGACCTTGATTAAAATTACTGTCATGTACACCATGGGAGAGAACTTGAATATTCTGTGAAAGGAACTTGATTTACTGTCACTTGTCTTAGCTTTCAGATAGGTTTCAGCGCATCAGGACAGTGGCACTAGCTTGTTGTAGTTTTGCTTAGCCACACTTTCAACAATCTTGATGGACTATTTTGATTCTTACAGTCCTTTCTCAGAGTAATTTTAAAGAAACACTAATTAAAGCTTTTCTGTTGAATAATGCATGTGCTTCACCCTCCAAAGTTTAGCTTAAGGGACTCACATGGACAAAAATACATTATATTCCTTTCACTTAATTTCATTAGTGGGACTTCTCTGGCTTTGTGGGAACATAGAGATTTTCCTCCAGAGCATGTTAGAGCACAGAACGATTAGCAGAGCATTAGAAGGAACCACAGCCCAGGAATAATGTCAGTTAGCCCTATGGCGGTGTGCGTGTTCCAGGGTGATTTGTAGATGTTCTGTTCAATGGTGTATAAAATAGGGATGCACTGCATTGTACTTGAGGCACTTTCTCTAGAACTACAACCAGGTCTGATACACTAAATAATTCAGACTTATTTTCCCATTTACCAAGGATTATGCAGCACATACTGTATTGACAGTGCAAGAACTTCAACTTAAATCGCGTGGTATGCAAACGTAGAAAAGGTGGCTTGATTCTTGTGTTTATGCTTTTGTGTTTATGCTAATGAAAATCAAAGAAGATCTACTGAAATCAGAAGGGCTTTACTGGTGTAAAATCAGGTTATGGAAGAGGAGAATTGTGCCCTCACGATACACTAAGAGGCAAGGGGTGGCAGTGGAAAAGCATTGGTATTCCGCTGTGGAGCTAAGCTTCCTGCAATAATGAGTGCACAGCAGAGGCCAAACGGAAAGCAATACATTTGGGTTCAACACCGCATTCACCTCCGTGGTCTGAGAGCACATGGGAACAAAAGGAAATACGAGCAGTGATTTCAAATATTTCTTGTTATCCTTTTTTTTCTTTACTGCTTTCTATTCCTTTTGTCAGTTATCAATGATCATTTTAAAACCACTTGAGTTCTGGGAACAGTTTGTACTGCTTTGTTGAAGCGTTTATGATTGTCAGTAAAACTTTTCAGGCTATCATTTCATTTAATATAAGCCAGTCTTATTCTTTTTCAGGCTACTAGAAGCGTTTTCCTTTTTCGTCAGCAAGTCAAGTTGCATGGCTGTGCTGTATGTGTGAAGTTTCAAATTAACGTTCTGAATTATGTGGCACTCACTATTATTAATAGCACAGATTATTTTTTAAGTGCCAGGCGTAAGAAAGTGAACAAATAATAAGAAAGAAACATTCAGGACTATCGATTTTAATGTTTGTTCTCTAGTGCGATTCACAAAGTTCACTTACACAGGTATGAACTAACAATAATGCAGATTATTTTTTTTTAAACAACAAGGAACTCTCCTGCTAAATAAATTCTCAGAGAAATCTCTCCAACTGGAGAATTTTGTTTTTGCCAGTACTCTTTAGGATGCAGCTTTCTGACAGCGTAATTAATGGCTTCATTAACACAATTAAGCCATGCACGCAACCTTGTTTTTGTCATTGCTTTTGTTGTGCCCTGAAGCAAGTTTCTTTCCAGGTTGTGTTCAGTGTTTACCCACAAGTGGACATTTACATTTCTATTTCTGTGGCTTCTGGTTTCATTCTGTGGCTGCACCTTTAAGGCTTCTGCTCTCAGCCTGGGGGCCACTCAGTATGCAATATTATTAAAGTCACTGACAGTTCAGTCGTCAAAATAACGGCTTCTTGTATGTACATAATACTTTTTCAACAATTTTTCTGTTGAGATCTAATTACATCACTGTTACTGATAGTTTTCAACTGTATTTTCTTTAATTTATTTGATTCAATTAAGGTTACAGCACCTATTACAGAATTTCTGTTACTCTGCGATCTTCCTTTTGATGGTTACAGGCTAGTCAGAAGAGCTTCCACACCTGGAAAAACAACTAGAAGGAAGATTTTTTTCCCATCCAGTCTGCCTTGTAGGGGTCTCTCCCCCTCCCTCCTCCTGAAATCTACCCATTTTAAATCACAAAATCTCTTTAATCACTATCTTAATCATAGCAAACTTGACTGAAATGTCTTTCTTTACTTGCCACAAAAGAAACTGTTAGACATAAAGTGTTGTGGCCATTGTAAACGTATTGTCTGAAACAGCTATTTTTATTGAATTTCTGCCTTTCCTTTTCATCTTCACTCAAACCCATTTTCCTGTTGATTTAAAATAAAAAGCAACCCCAAAACATCTCAGGATTAGAATGCTGAAGTTTTTTGCTAAATTTCTTGATTTAAAAAAAAGAGCTGTAGATTATAATCAACATTGTTTATTTCTCTGCTTGACTTCCTAAATACTAGCGACTGGATTATGAGCTTGTCTGTGGATAATCAGAAACGGCCAAGAATTGCCTATTTTGAAAATCCTTTCTAACTGGGGTAGGAATCTGTATCAAGCAAAGCTGATGGCAGCCTTTAATTCCTGATTAGTGCCAGCTGAAAAGCTGTGGAAATTAACTGACCAGACAGTAATCAGAATGCAGAGACAGACAGGGGCTGGGAATGCTCAGTGGTTAAACCATGCTTATTAGCCTGACAGTGGAGACCTCACTGCAATACTCAAAGAAAACAATTTCAACTTTAAGGTGGAGTATTACAATTAGAAAGTAGTTGAAGCAACTTGTATATTATGATAAGAAGAATTTTTGGTGTTTCTTCTGTAACTGCATAGAGCGGTATGAGGTGTCACAGCACTGACATTGTCAGTTCTAGAGCCGTTAGGGTCCTTCACCTTAAGCCTATGTTTAACTGCTTGGCTTGTTACCCTCGTGTCTCAGATTAACACCTAAAGGCTTCCAGCTGTGAATGGCCTCTGCATGTTTGCGCCGCAAACCCACAAAGGAGGACAGAGGAGTGCTTACCTAGAGGTGTCCTTAGAAGAAAAGCTGGGTTTTTTTCTACCTTTCGGAAAGGAATTAATCCTGCCCATGAAGTGCAGGTAATACCAAATTCTTTAGATTACTTTTCCCTGTAAATTTTCTGTGCTTCCATGTGCCGAGCAGGTTCCCACCAGGCTGAATTTCATAGCTGTGCATGTTATAGAGCAGCAGTTCTCGCTCCCATCCTTGCTCTAACAGTCATGTCTGGAAAAAATAATTCATTACATCCTTACACATGTTCCAAAATGCATTTTTTTTAACTCTAAACTGGAAAAACATTTGATAACATATCTAAGAATGTCCAGCATTTGAAGAAGATGCTTTGATCATATCTGATAAATGCTCCATGTGGCTTGTGTGGGTTTGTTAGTTCGTTTGTTTTGTTAGGTCCGATGTGTAGGAGTGAAGGAACTCCTAGTTAGGAAGCTTAGAGGTTTTACAAGAATTAGTTTGCAATGTCACGCGGTTCACGATTGTCTGTATTAAGCATGATTCAGTACTGCCAGTTAATCTGAAGTGCCACGATCCCCTGTTGCTCCTTTAGCACATAGGAATGCTTTAACCCACTAAACATGTAACCTTTATATTGTAAGGTCCTCAGACTACCTGGCGCAGAAGCCCATTGGGTATCATGAATCCGCATGTACAGTAAGAAAATCAAACTGTGACTCCAAATTAATAAGAAACTTAGATACCTTTAAACGTCCCAAGCAGCAGTTTTCCATCTGATAGAATTTCAAATATTTTGTTGGTTTTCACCTGCACTTCTCTCATTTCATTTCTTGATCTAGTTTTGAGAAAGCTCTATTTTATTCCCCTTTTGAGTCATAGTGACCCAGTGGCCTAGTGCTAGTCACACATTTATCTTCTTATGATGTGAAAATAATTGTCATCAGTTTGACCTTTCTCTTTTGAATAATCTCGAGCATTAATAGAAAATAATGCAAAATGAGCACTCTGAAATCCTTCATTCTAATGTCGTGTCCTCCACACTGCAATTCCATAGTGTGTTTTCACAGTGAGACTAATTCTTATAACTGTGGATATATTTAGCTTGCAGTAATTTGACATCTTTCCTCTCCTTAAAAGTTGCAACATTTTCTTGGAGTTAAATAGAATATGGTGTAGATCATCCCTCTAATGGTAATATGACTCACTCCTAGTATCATTAGTCCATCGCATTATTATTATTATATCTGCAATATAATGTAGCTGGAATTTTTAGTGCGTTACTTGACTAACTACATTACTTCTCCAGAACAATGAGTGAATTCATGTCCTCCATGGCATTTCCGGTGCTTGGGATTCCAAGAGTAACAAGTAGCGCCCACAGTACCAGTCTCCTTTATGAGCTTAGTTATCATGACTGTTAAAGTCTCATTCTGCTCTGTAGATCATAAAAGTATTGCAAACTTTAGTTCTTAGTAATGATTCAACAACCGCAGGTGTGGTAGAGACTTGGTAAACAAGTGTGGCTGTTGGACTAGTAAAATGCATTAAGTAGGTACAGCTGAAATACTGCATGTTCCTGTACGTGTCAGTGATTTTGGAGAGTATTTGAAACATCGGTAACAGATGCAGCTCAGCAAGTCATAAATTAATGGAATGACAGAGACTCAGAAGGGAGGGAAGAGGTAATTTGGAATATGTATCAACTGCAGGAGAAGTATTTTTTGTGTAATGCATAGTTAAAAATACATATTGTGTCCAAAAGTCCAAATGTGAAGCAAACAGTCAAATAAAAGCATTTAAAATTCTCAGATCTTGACAGTCACTGGGAGAGAGATGAAGAAACTTCCAAGAGCTCTGAATTGTGCTAATGTAGTCATGTTTTTATGAATGCTAACTAGTGACTAAATTTCAACAAATTAATTAATGAAGAAATATGTTTAAGAAACAGAGATCCTAGTTTGATAAAATTGAGGCATTTTGTGAGTCTGCAGTTGGAGACAAGTTGATCAGAGCACTTCTGAGGTATTTTAGTGGTCTCTTGTTAAGAAATTGGTCATTCTTTCTGGCTTTAATATGAGGGGTACCATTGTTTTTCATTAAATGGTCCATCCATCTGCAGGCTGAGAGATAAGAGGATCACAGAAACAACTCTAATATCTATCACACTCTATAGGCTTTATTTTTATTTTATTTCTTCCTTGGAATGGGCAGAGGTATATTTCTGTTTTAGAAATTTTCTCATTAGTATGAGAATTTTCTCATTGTTAGCAAGTAAATTAAATAAATAATTGGCAGGACTTGATCACTTGCAGCCTAATTTTTCTGTGCAATTTGGGACTTGAATGTGTCCAGGGTAAAGCATAATTTGTCCACTGGATCAGTGCATAAGTACTGATGTTAATATGGTCATGTAGGGATTTGTTAAATGTGCAAAGTGAATTCGTTATAAGCTAGATGTGAAATCATTTACCTTTGATTAATGGAGTTCAGTTTGGGAGGCTGGCAAACAGGCTGCTTTGTTACTAATTTTGGTTTGCATCTGTATTCTAAGGGCTTCTAAATGAACAATGGAAAAATAAAATAAATCTTGTTTAGAAACAGTAATGCTGTGAGTAGGGAGATATAATCTTGTTTTAAAATGTGGATTTTGACAGACAACTCCTAACGCAGTTACTCTGTAAGAGTATACTTTTAACAGTAACTGTAGTAGAAGTACCTTTAACTGGTGTTAGTGGTAATTTTTGGCAAAGAAAAAGTTCTGATTTACTGTCCTGTTTTGTAGGTTTTGGTTGCAGATGTAGTAGTTTATTTCTTCTGACGGCTCATCTCACCTAACTATTTCCTCATGCAAATATGACCTTTTCTCATTTCATTAAATTATATTAAATTATAGTTTTGCCTGGCTTTGCAAATACTTCAGAGAAGGTGAAAAGGTTGTCCAAGAAGTGGAACTGTGGACTCATCCACTGCTTGTTTGACCGTTTAAAGAAAACAGGGTTTTTTAAATCTTATTAATTTCTTGTCTCTTCATTTTGCACGTAGGACACCTCTAGTGTCCAAAAGTAGATTGTAAAGGTACCTTTAGCCATTCTAGGGCTTGCAGTCAATTTGCAGTATCTTGTGTTTCTGAATAAACTTAAAGACTACTTTTGCTTCCTAGATGTTGTACAAGTAGGAGTTTACTGTCTTTTATACAGGAAATGGCATTTTACATGATATTTTATTCTTCAATTACCATAGAAGACAAACAGAAAAGGTCATTAAGAATAACATTTATGCCAATGAGTGCTGTTATTAAAGGAAGGCCATAGAACAAGTCCTTGTAGTTGCAGTGCCTGTAGGTATTTTTTTCCCTTTTCCTTCCTTTTTTGATGGAAAGTTATATTTTTATAAGATGATGCCTGATATGATGAAGCAGCAGACTAGATATGATTTCTGGTTTATTTGGTGCCGTCATTTTGGCTTATATTATTAAGATTTTTTTTTTAAGCTCCTTACTCATAAAATAAGGATCAAAGCTGTTGGCTTTATCCATCTCTTCCCCCCCCCCCACCCCCCCCCGCCAGATAAATCACAGAAGTTTGTCACTCAAAACAACTTAATACAAGTCTATTCATGGTTGGACTGAAAACTAAGAATAGACTTTGTAATTTTTGAAAAGTAAGAATTACAAAGTTTAGATACTGGATTCTTTAATAGATCGTAGAGGATTTGAAAGTAGAGGAGGCTTTATGGCCTGTGTTTGTTGACCTTGCTAACTACATACGATCTCAGAAAGTCTGGTTTACAGAGAAACCCTCTCATTGGACACTCACAGGTGCAGAGGTGGAGACAAGTTTCTGCTCTTATCCGTGAGGTTGTTCTGTACGAGTGTGGAGTGCTAAGTGACTGTTGTCCACTGTTTGTGGTATCTGGCTGAAGCTGGGACTGTGTCGTGCTTTACGAGATTGCTTATCAGTTCTCCTAATGAGGTGCAGTGGAGAGGAAGAGAGGGCTCCTTCTGCTAGGCACTATTTTCCATGCCTGATTCACTTTAGTGAATAGCTGTTCATCTTGATACACACTTTAGAAAGATTTTAAAAGTACCTCTAATAATGTGTTGCTGTTTCAGCATTTATCTTAATTTAGTATTGACGTTTTACTAATCTGATTTAATACGTGGGGGCACAGAGCTTTGGCTGATGTTTTCTAGTGTGGATGTTCCTTTGGATTTTTGTCATCCTTTATTTTAGAAGTAGACAGTTTAGATTAGTGTGTGCATAAATCATAAAGTTCTGTTTGGGTTTGTGTATAGCTCTGCAAGCATCCTGGCTGTTTAGGCTTTTTGCCTATGTGTGCTTTGAAATTTGTCACCAAGCCTTCTAGTAGGTCTTTCTGCTTCTTGCGGTGACTGTGATAGTCCAGTTCGGTATTGTCTGTAGAGCATCTGCTTAATGCACTAGTTAGTTGGGGTTTTGTTGGTGGTTTGGTTTGGGTTTTTTGGGTTGTTGGGTTTTTTTGTTGTTGTAGGTAGGGTGTTCATTTGCTTTGTAAACCTGTCACTATCCTCTGTCTAGAGATAAGCCTTATTTTGTATCTCTGATTGTCACTTCTGCATAGGAAGATGTAAATAGAAGTGTCTCTGTGGAAATACATTCAGAACAAGTGTCTCTGAGATAACATGGATATTATTTTTGAGGGGAGCA
Organism: Buceros rhinoceros silvestris; assembly: GCF_000710305.1. NCBI lineage: Eukaryota > Metazoa > Chordata > Aves > Bucerotiformes > Bucerotidae > Buceros > Buceros rhinoceros. The sequence continues at coordinate 75,885 of NW_010413422.1, forward strand.
TGTTCAGAAGAGGCTAAACTTAATTATATATAAATAAAGTATTCTAAAAACGTTATCAGTTGTATTTCTGACTGAACTGTTTTATTCACATGAGCGCAGTTAGACAACTCTGTTCTCTGAAGTCTGCAGGAGGTATTTTCTCCTGTTGTTGTCCAGAATATGTCTAAAAGCTATCCTCTAGCCCTTGCTCAAACACACCTATCGTTAAAAAACCTCACAAGGCTCAGCGGGAGCTCCAGCTCTTTTGGTGTGTCATTGCTGCAGCCTCTTCCAGGGCACTCGGAACAGCTGTCTGGACGTGTTTTAGTAAAATCAAATTACCACAGTCTAATCTCAGTTTTCTCATCCACTCTGCGTGTAAGAGAATGCACCATATTTTATTTTGACTGTATATACAGTCAGTTCATGGGCAGATTTTAAGTAGTTCATCTTCATTACACAAGTCATCCTCTATTTTTTGCAGAGGCAAATGGCTGCAGAAGAAAGGAACGTGGCCTGCTCATTTCAGGATCAGTATTTGGAAATTGTGAAAAATTCAGCTAAAACATTAGTCTAGTAACAGGAGTGAGCCTGAAGTGCCCCCATTTTACTGTGCCCAAAACTACCCCTGTCCTTTGCCAGCCTTTTGTGTCGTTCCTGCTAGTGAAGCCATTGGAGTGCTGTTGGTTAGAGAAGTGCTTTTCACTTTCCACTCTTCAGGTTGTGAGTCCACTGTGTGTCACTGTTCTGACATGGGGCTGTAGTGTGCACAGCGTGTATTCCTACAGGGTCCTCCTCTGCTGATGGGATCATGGTTTTCAAGTTACACTGCCCTGGAGAAAAGTAATCTTTGGCAGGTTAGTTGAAGAAAAAAAAAGCTAGGCAGATGGTAAAGGAAAATAATGTATGATGTTTTATTTTACAAGTTGTGATTAATTTCAATTTCATTTCATAATCCTTGAGGAGTAAAGCTTTTAAAGTCCCAAACCTGATTTGAGTAAGCGTGGTGACTAAACTGAAATATAGCATCAGCCAATTTACCCTCCGTGTACGTGCATTTGGAGTTGATTTGGAAGACTGTCATTAGCACAGAGGATGTAAAACAATCTGAAAGAAGAGCTTTACTGTTTAGTGGAAACCGGAGATTGTTTTCAAACTTTCAGTCTCAATTTAGATCTCGGGGATGCAGCTGAAAGCCAGCATTAGTTAATAGCTTTGAAAAATAAGTTCCGTTTTTCCTGCAAATGATAATGCTAGGAAATGTTAGCTAGCTCCCAGGTTCTCTCTCCTGGTTCTTTGATCTTCCACAACTACAAAAATTCATCTCAGTGGGAAACTAGAGGTAACTGCAGAAACTGGAGATTTTCCGGTTTGGAGCTATACAAAATCTTTCCCTGGGAAGGGCAACTCTAACAGAACACCATGCTTCAGAAATGACACTTGCATTTGATCTAGGAAGTTATAGGGTGTTTATTTGTCCTTTAAAACTGAGACACACTGGTCTGGATTCCTGGACACAATCGTTACTAGTTAAGGCTTGACGTCACTTTTACAAGTTTTTTTTTCCCTTATAAATGAGAAATAAATCGCCGAAGATAAGATTCATAGGGTATGATAATAAATACAAGAAATTACATGTGAAATCTGCCGTTTGGCCACACAGTAAGATGTACATGATGAAAATAGTGCACGCTAAAGTGACTGTTGGAAAAAGGCTCGGAAGAACTGAGCTTTAAGTTTAATGAATGTATTTTTCTGTGAGCCAGTCTGGCAGAAAGCTGCTTTACCATTTCTTTTAAGGCAGTATTTTATTAATGGATATTGGTGGCTGTGGTGAATACTGGATTAAAAGAAATGAATTCTTTTTATAGTTTTCCTCTTTCTCTTACAAATTGTCATGATAGCTATGCTAGATTGTTCTTAGCCCTTCTTACTTCATTTTTTACCTTCTGTGAAATTCCCACTACTTAGAAGAAAATTAAATTTCCTTGGATGGCAAAACTCAAGAACTTTGAGAAACAATTTCTTTCATTGCACTTTCCTGTAAGTCTTGTTTTTCCTTTTGTCTAGAACATTTCCACATCTTCCATAAATAGCTCAGTTGGATTATTACTTGCTAAGAAGGTTTTTATTTTGACCTTGAAGATTTCATTTCACTTCTGAACTACTGGCAGATAGCTCTGCTCATCTGGCATCCTTTTGGAAAGAAACCTGAAAGCAAGGACATGTTTGCAGAGAAATGCTACTTTTAATGGAAAAAGAAAAAAAAAGGTGTGTTTCCATCAGCCACAATTAGGTTTAAACTAAAAGATTTACTAATTTATGACCTTCATTTGGAAATCTAAAAATGAAATGGATTTGAGCAAGGTTTGGATGTCCTTAAATGATTTATTTCTTGTGGTACAAAATAAGAAATATTCAGTGGTTTACTAACAAGGTTTAAAATACTTTGTGACTGTTCTATCTCAGTGAAAAGCTGAAGGAATGTTAAATCATGTGATGAAGTTAAATACTGAAAGTTGTGGAAACAGAAACTGCTGATTCTCAGAAATGTTTAGTAACTATATTGTTTGTGTTTGTGGCAGTTCAACTGCTGCCTATCCTCAATCCATTCAGCATCTTGCAGAGACGCGGTCATTATCTTCTCTGTCTTGTTACATTTTTCTGGAAAACTTCTTGTGAATTCAGTAGCTCATTCCCAAAGACGCGATACAAAACCTGGAGGCTTTTTAAAAGCAAGAATATCTCTTTC
>NW_010413422.1:78713-84885 GCF_000710305.1 Buceros rhinoceros silvestris
CTTTCCCTTACGCCTGTGTTCCAGTACTGTAGAAAAGAAAACGTGTATCTTACATCTTAACCTCCACAATGATGGAAGTTTGAATAAAGGATGTACGTCAGTTGTCACGGCTGCAGCATGAGCATAGGAAAATTTTTCAAGTGCCCAATTTCTCCTGTAGTATTCAAATGTGTTCTGTTGCTGACAGTCTCTGTATAGCTTGCAGATTTTTCCCCTAAAGCAGTAACAGCAATGTTGGAGATTGTTTTATAATTATGCAATACACCTAGTAGAGCAATAGATGGGAATCATATGACTTCTCCAAAAAAATAGAAGTACATTAATGCATCAAATAATATCTTGTTGTGTATATGTTGAATAAATGTCAGTACAGAATTGCCAGTGAGAAAAGAATTTGAAAATACTTCAAGATATATTTTCTATATCAATACCTGCAAGATCTCTGTAATGTTAGAAATTTTGCATCATTCTTAAATGGCATTTTGTGTAGAATCTTGGTGAAGTACATTAGATAGAAGTCACTTAAATGAAATGGGTAATGCTAAAAAAACTGTCATGAGGGTACTTGGTTTTATTAGGAAATGTCTTCAGAGTTAACTTTACCATGTTAATCACATAAATCTTCTAAATAATTATCAGTCTTATTCACTGGGGCTAAGCATTTAGCAGGCTTTAACAGCAATTAAGTACTTCGCAAAGTTAGCAGAGCTTTTAAATAATATTCATTGAGCGAATCTCATAGAATATTCATTTGACATCTGCAAACAGTTTTTAAAGTATCTTTGGAAGAACAGCACGCGGATACGTGTCTAGCTCGTCTATCTGAATTGCTGTGATACACCGTGGGTTACTCTCAATACTTGCTATTTTGACAAGCCGAGCTGCACAAATTTAAGTAGCACATTATTTGCTGGCATTGTGCTATGTAAAATGTACATGTATGCGAATGTTCATCTTTGTTAGTTTTATTAAGTAAAAGTTAATGTCAGTGTATGCAGTAATCAAGACAAACACAGCAGCTCAGTTGTAAAACCTGTTTCTCCTGTTGGAAATGCATAAAGAGAGCTAGTGTGATTTGTGTGTTGGCAAACTGTGCTTCAATGTCTGGATTAACAGAGATGCTGAGAGTGATCCAGTAGCAGTAATTTGTCCCTGAGAATGCAGGATGAGGACTGTCCCTCAAGGAAACCGAACTTTTTCAAGAGTGGTGGGAGTTTCCGGTCTCCCTAAATCATTGCTGCCATTGTAATGTAACCTGAGTTGCCCTTTCCAAGAGCACTCCTCTAAACCAGGCTTACTTCAGTATCTAGGGCTGGGTTATTGGTGTTAATAATCAATGAAATTTAGGACTGATTATTTCTTTATTTAGCTATTATCCATTTTGAGTCAAGTATAATTAAGGGAGCAGGTAGTATTCAAGAAGTATCATGAAAGTAATCTCAAGATTTAATAGTGTTAGTATCTCCTGGTGTACCTTTGTGCAGGGATGGCTTTCTGTGCCGCTCTTTCATGAGTCAGCATGTGCGTATGTTCCTGTGTATGAATAATCCTGTCTGAGATGTGACTTATTTTCAATTTTGAAGAAGTTGAAAAAGAGTAAATGGCTGGTAAATTTAGGCTTTCAGATGCTTCCTGCTAAATCAAACAGATTATGCTGCTTTTGTCTTGAGATCTGAAGTTAAATTCAAACTATACAAATAATATTTTTTTTAATATGCAAGTTTTCAAGTTATTTTATGTATGAAATATCCAAGCCTCAAAACCAAGTTTTGTGGTAAAAGGGTAAGTGCTGCTAACATCAAAGATCAGAGCAATCGTCTGTTGTACAGAGGATACTAATTTTCCTCAGTTTGTATCAGTCCATTGGAGGGGTTTTCTCACTCGTCATAAAATGGAATGAAAACGAAGATGCTTCAGTTTGAAGAAGCCACCCTCTACTCTGATTCATTTCATTCTTCCCTTGAGATAAATAAGTTGCTAGAGAGCTAAATGCCAAATGTCTCGTGCTACAATCCCGTGGAACTGATGCCTCCCCCACTCTATGATACGCAGCACTTAATTGCTTCCTTAGTCTCAGTGAATGTTGGTCCATTTTGTCACCTAATTAGACTGTGTTTGAAACACCATTTGGTAGTAAGAATCCAATCTGCTTTGCCATTTGGTTCTTCCTTAATTTACTTCCAAAGGTTTGTTTTTACTGGGGGGAAAAAAGAAAAAAACCAAACATTTTTGTTGCTGCAAGGTATTGAACACATTAGTAATCTAGTGTGCTTTCCTCAGCGTGGTTTTTTAATACAAGTGGTTGGTAGATCAGCTCTGAACTCCACTTGGACTTCAACTTCACTGCATTTTTAGCTTGAGAGGACTGACACACACATATTAAAAGCTGCAGGGGAAGATTGGCAGGTAGTGAAGACCAACCCCAAATGCATTTTCACTGTGCGTTATAATTCACAGCTATTATATGCTTTTACCCGTCCAGACCTCTCTGTCCGTTTCAGTTGTATGTGCGAGTGCGCTGCTGGTCTCGCAAGGAATCACTTTGTTCTTTTAACTGCGTGCAAAGACACGTCGCTCCAAGCTTTCAGAACAGAAGATATTTTCAATATGCGATTGTCTCTGAAATACTGTTTGATAACTGAAGATGCTTTTTTGTGAAAGGAACTGCCTCCTTCAACCATTTGTTTTCCAGAGCTGATTGCCTGTAGCATGATTGTTTTCCTGTGTTTGAACAAGGGAATATACGATTTCCTCAAGAGAATATACAAAATACAATTAAATCAGGGAAACATCCTTAACAAAGAATAAAAGGTTGTCTTCACTCACAAAGCAGCATTTTGGACTGTAAGATAATGTACCTTTAGCACCTATAAACTTCTTTCCTTGTAGCTAGAAAATACATAATGAGACTTCATTTTATCTAGCATGCAGCTAGATAAGGAATTGCTGTAGGCAGGGGACAAGGAACCCTCAGTGGTCTTGTAGAGCAGAAGGCTGTGGATAAGGAGGAAGAAATTCTTAGAACTCTTTTACTGTACTTTTTTTTTTTTTAATTGCATGGTAGCATGATACACAATTAGGCCAGGAAAACACTCTTGGTAATGCACTTTCAATTCACTGAAGTGATTTTGTTATGCTGTGTGAGGAGCAATGGTTCTTTGAAGAGCTCTGTATTCCTCACCCTCCAGCCCACCCACCCCCAACTCACATTTGTCACCAACCATTTGGATCTGGAAACTAAACTGATAAATAATAGTAGGAGGGAAGGGGTAAAAGAAAGCTATAGCTGATGCATTTCAGGCATTGCAGACTAAAGGTTAAGAACGTCTAGTCTGAACTGGTTTGGCTTTTCTCATGTTTGTCTAGGTGAGCTGCTTCTTTCTAGACAGGACAAAAGTGAAAAAGGCAGCATTAATTCTTCTCAGCTTATGGTAGTATCTGTCTTAGTTATGCCTTTGATCCTTAGAGCATTTAGTATATTTTACTTTGACAAATTAGTCCAGCTTCTTATGAACCCGCAACATCCGTAACATTCTGCATCAGTGAATTCTCCAGTTTAACTGCAGGGTGTCTGAACAAGCAACTTGTTTTGTTTTAACTTGTTACTTAGTAGTTTCCCTTGATGCCCCCCCCGTAAGTTCATCTACTTTTATTCCAGTACAAAGAAAACAAAGTAAACGGGCAATCTTTGCCTTCTCTGTGCCACTCAGTTTAAAGGTTTTATGTCACACACCTCAAAGTCAACTCTTCTGACAGAAGCAGGGTTCTTTGTTAGCTGCCCCTGGTACAGAGAGCATCCCACTACCTTTGATTATGCCATCTTTGGGGTTTTTGAAGTACCGTACACGTCTTGATGAGTGGAGCCAAGCTTATACACAGTATTGAAATATCTATTAGTGCTTTAGAGGGTGTTGCATGCTGCACTGCCAGAAAATGGTAGCTGCACACTGTGGTCAAGGAGGAAAAGTATCTTTTAATATTTAGATTGATATTACCTGACAACTAGATGAATCTGAGGTGGATACCTTGTCATTTGTCATGTTTTTCAAATATCTGATTTGAAATGAGAAATTGTTCGTGTTGTAAAGAATTTACATCTCAGATTTGAAGTCAGTATGTCAATGGGACAATTAAGGATCATAATATCTCTTACATGCACTAAATCAGTGTCTTTATTGTGACACGTGCTAGTGAGCATTATAAAGAGCTCCATGGCATAAGAGATAATGTTGACTTAAGAGGATTTAATGAGAGAGTGAATTACATCTGAGCTTCTGAACAGCCGTGGAATGCCTTGTGTAGGCATAACAGCAGGTAAATGATGACACCCTTTAACAGAGTTTCTGTAGCTTCTGGAGATGTTTGTTTTCCACGCAGCCTATTTGGGTAGTCAGAATACCTCTTACGGGCTGGCTGGGCAGGAGTAGGGACTAGTCATCTGTGGTTTATGTTCTTTCTGTGTGTCAGCTGAATTTGCTCTAACTGACCCTCCAGCTTTGAAACAGAGGAATAGAAAACTAACGGCAAAACCACTGAGAACAAAAAGCATTTGGAAGTCAGCAAACTGCAGCAGCTATTTTCCATGGACTACTGTGTAACAGATTAAAGCAGCAGGGTAGCAATTGTACTGATAGTGTGAGTAGCTGTCAGTATTATTTTTCCCCAGTCATGGAGAAGAAGTCTTTGTGCAGTTTCGTCTTTAGTGTCTACTCATCTCCAAAATGAAAACATTTCTGATGTCTTAGGCAGGGTGAATGTAAAGAAAATAAAAAAATCCAAATACCTGATTGCCAATACTCTACTTTTCTTCATACATTTAGATGGTTTCTATTGATATTGTGGCTGCTAATATGAAATGTTCCTGCATGGAATTGACACATCTCAAACTTTGCAGGGTTTACAGATAGTGGTCCTAGTTTCACCACTAAATATAATAAAAGTGGAATCATGGAGAGTAACGAAAGACAGTAATTGTTCTGAGGAAATAGCCTCAAATTTATGAAGACTTTTTCTTTATTATTCTGTGGTTAGTTATCTATAACTTATTTACCCTGAACAGACTAGTATTAACCTCTCCCTTCATGGCTGGATAGACAAATGGATTTTCTATTTTTCCCTGCTCTTCATTCTCTTGGGATTAGAAAGGTGACAACTGGTGATAACCCATTGCTTTAAACAACTTCTGTATTTCAGAGGAAAAAGTGGAGTTCAGATCTGTAGGTGATCCCTACGTGGAAACGTACACACATCCATCTTCGTTCAGAAGTCAGCAAGACTAAACAAGAAACAGATTCTTGAATCTGTTCTTTCAACAGGATAGGTTGAACCCTTTAAAATAATGAGACTCGAGTTTTACAATCTGTGATCTGGCCCTTCCCTTCTTACAGTTACTTAAAGTTGTGAGGGAGTTCTTAAACTTTTTACAAGACGATATCTGACAAAGGAAAGTTTGGTTTTAGATTGTTTGATGTGATTTGCTTGGCCTGTGTTTCAAACCTCTTTCTTCCCAGTGATGCTTTCGTGTAAATATATTTTTCATTATTTATGCTGGAGGGGAAAATCCCAGGTATCACTGAATTTTCATATACACAATAAATAGACTTGCTGTACTGAGCTCTGAATTTACAGGGAGTGATCAGCTGAAAGCACATCATGTTGGTTGTCTGCAGAAGTCTTCCACAATAATGGGGTGGAGGTGGGCGGAATCTTTCTGCTTTATTTATTTTAATTACGCTTCCTTCCCACAAACTGTTCAAACCCACAGGCCCAGCTTTCTGTCTTCAGTTTGAAGATCGTTGGTTCTGCCAGCAGGCGTGTTGGCATTTGTCCACCTTGAAGTGTTTTTACATCACCATAAAGATAAATACAAGTTGTGTTTGGCTTTTGAAGAACTATTCTTTTGGGATATTCTGTCACAGTCCAGATAGAGATCTGAATTAACTGCAGGAACATAAAATCCAAATAAATTGTTTTTTCATAATCACCATATATAGAATCAAATCACAGTATGCACTAATGAGGTGGGATGGAAACGGAAAGTACATCTGTGATTTTGTGTGTGTATGTGGTTATGCTCAACACTGACTAATGAAAAAAGCTGAAAAAGAAATGACAATTGCTTCTTCTCCTGGAGTTTATGAAACATGCAAGGGTGTTGCTTTGTGTCAACACT
>NW_010413422.1:84995-92602 GCF_000710305.1 Buceros rhinoceros silvestris
TACATATGGAAAATGGAAAAAAAAAAGCTTTCTGCAAACATAACAGCTAAATCGCTTGTCTGAAGGAGCAAGAAATTTGGGAATAGGCAATCAAAGATGGATTTTCAGCTTCTGGTTTGTACACTGCTAGTTGCTTTTATCTGAATATTTCAACTCCTAGGAATACTTAGATACTGCTTCCCGTAAAATGCAGTATCTATGTTCTCTCCTTTCCCAGAACAAGTCATTCTTTTGTTTAGCTCTCCAAATGATGGGAACAGCTAACCACTACTCTAGTCTCCAGTGCAGCTTATCTCCTCCTGACTTGGGGCTAACAATAAGGGTGAACCAAGAGCTGGGGTTGGTGTTGAACTGAGGAGAAGAGAAATGATGTTTGGGAAGAAACACGAACTTCAAACTCTGCTGTATCTCCAGGAAGGGACCTCTCCAAATAGCTACGTATCTCTACCAAGCTCACTGCAAACACGTTCAGGGTGTTATTAAATTGTGTTCAGCACAAGAGGCTAATCTAGGATTTTGTGCTAGTTAGTATATTATTATACAAATATATTCAAAACATACTTTATAATGTTTCAGCTCTTTTGGAAGACAATTGTCTCAGGGTGTGGAAAGCCTGAAGGTTGTCTCAGGGCAAATACTCCAGGGGCTGAAAGCCTGAAGGTTGGTTCTTGCACATTTGGAACTGTATGTTGTGAGATTCTCATCAACTTGCCTGTTGATAAACAGCAACATCTCACTTCTATAAGTAGAAGGGGGAAGAGTGTTGACTGAGAATTGTTAATTTAAAAAAAACCCCATCCAGCTGTGAATAGAAATTTTACTACTGGTTTAAATGTGAATAAATTTATTACAGTACAGAGTAGTATAAGCTTTACAATATGACAGTGCTCATAATACACTGGTCTAAAGCAATATACTTCAAATGTGTTTATTAATTATTGATAGTTTCCATCACTGTACAAAGCAGACTTTCTTCCTAAGTGAACATTTACATTCTTTGACATCCAAATACATAACACTGAATAAATGTAATCGCAAGAAGTAGTTGACAGATTGGCTCTGTTATTTGTGGATTGACATAAAGTCATCGAAGTTCCTGCAAACAGCGTATTTATTTGTAGAAATGTCAAGGTCTTACTAAAAGCTTTAGTCAAGCAAAATTAGTATTCTAAATTATATTAATTAGAGTATATCAAGCTATATTAACCATCATAATTCACTTTTGTATTAGAAAGCTTTAAATGATTGCACCAACACTAATTTGAAAAAGTGTGCAGAAATCCTTCTTTGCTGCCAGTCTGCCTTCCTTTTCTAGAGGTGTCAAACCATGCAAATAGCTAAATAATAGAATTTAGAAGAACTACTGAAGTTAAGTTTCAGTGGTGCCAAATACTGCTGTATTTTATGGCTCACTATATAGGCTCTTACAGCAAACATCATTGTCTCCTGCAGAATTTTGAATATAATGTCAGATACTGTGCTTAAATAGAATGGGAATTTTCTGAGCTTTCCTTTAAATATGCAAAAAGAAGAGCATTTAATTGAATTTACTTCTAGGTACTGTAGCCCAAAGCTCTCAGATCCAATTTAAAAACAATATAGTGAGATTTTGACTATTAGAAAGACCACTATTCCTTGTGATACATGGAAATGGTTTGTAGCACGTTTGGTAGGTAAGAAGAAGTAAAAGTACTGTTCACAATTTTTACTGATTTCTGGGGTTTAAAATGCAACCACTTGTCTCTCAAAGACTGTTGCAGATCTCTGAGGTGGGTACCATTGTACGGTAAGGAAAGACCTCTGTGTCCTGGCTGTGCGCTTTTGCTAGGTGTTCCTGAGCATCTGCATTTGGTGCCGGGGGATCTGGCTGAGATGCTGTAGACCTTCAGTTTAACTCTGTGTGAGGAGGACTTAGGAAAGGGGAAGGAAGGTGTGGGCATGGGGGGGACAGTTGTGTGCGTCTTTACAATTTTATTTTACTTATATTTCTAATACATAGTACCTGGTGTTACCTTGGCTGCGTGAGGATATCCAGAGCATGAGCATGGGGATAACAGGTCTTAACACAGGATTTACAGGAGATCTGTGCCCTTCGTGTTTGGTATTTGGTGTCCAGCCAAGACAACTTAGGGCGTTTACTGGAGTTCTAACACTGATGAAGCTGGCTTTAGAGGCCCTATGGTGTAGTTCATGTTGCGGCCAACTTGAGGTGTGTTGTATTCTCATATGGAAATTTTCAAATGTATACTCCAGCCTTGGTGTTCTGAACAGAAGCACAAAATGATTCATCTTATCTATAGAGAAGAAGAAAATTCTGTTCCTGAGTTTTCAAGCATGTATTTCTGAATGACCAAGCTTCACCTCTTAGCTTGTGTATTATCAGAGCTCTGAGATTGAGTTTGCTCTGGGGTGGAACTCTCTGGAAACCTGTGGGCATTTGCAAATGTTGCCACGTGTCAAGGCAGTTTAAGTGGTGGAACAATTTTGAGCTGTGAAATGAGTGGCTAAGTGCGGAGCCCTGGTTTGGTTTGAAGGGTTCATCTTGGATAATGACACATTGGCAATGTAAAAATCATTCTTCATTAGTTTCAACTGAATGCCAGTCAGACTGCATAGCTTAAGAAAGAAAAAAAAAAAAGAATGCAGTCTCCACAAACTAACCACAGGAGGCTCTTGCTCCACAGTGATGCTCAAAAATGTGTTAAAACTTTAGGAGAGTGGGGGAAGCTGAAGAGGAAAACCTACTCTTGTCTGATCTGACACATAAATAAGTGGATTGATCTGACGTAAACAAGTGGGTTAATCTGAGTTACAATGGTTTGCAGTCATCAATATGCTTTTGTAATAAACTGGTACTTGTAGGAGGGGGAGAAAAAACCCTCTACCTGCCCTTCACTGATTCTTATCATGAAAGAAAACATTAAACGAACAGCAGGACAAGATGTATATTTCAAGCAAACCAGAAGAGGCTTTCTTTTCTGTTTGATTTTGCACTTGGGGAATTTTACTTCATCTCTCCCTTCAAAGGTAGCAGAGAATTCATTTACTGTAGCCTGAGGTTATGATAGGAAAACAAAGGCTCACAACTTAACATACTTCAGAAAAAACAAAATAATTCAATTAGACTAACTCACTTGGTTGTTCCTGGACACTTGTGAAGTTGGGAAGGACACGTAACTTCTGTTTCTAAAGGAGGTACTCTGTAAACTGGAAAGAAAGGAACAGTCTGGGGAAAAAGAAAGGAGGAAGCTTGAAGGGGAGAACTTGGACTGAAACAAGTCACTCATCTTTGGCTTCTTCCCTAGGTGAACAGGGGTTTAAAGTGGAAGACCAAGAGATCACATCAAGCAGACTTTTCAGTTCTAAGGATAATTAATTTAGTCTAGAATGATCACTAAAGCTGAATATTTTACACAGGTGGCCAAATGATCGTGAGAACTTTGTCCTAAGGACAACACAGCTGTTTCTTCTCTAAAACAAGTTAGCTTAAGTGAGTAATTTGTCTTCAAGGCTTGATGTCTTGAATTTTTCTTCTATTCTGAGATTTCACTTGCTGAATTTTGAAAGTGAACAGATGTCAGACAAGCCTTTATTATTTCTAGGATATTTTGATTTGTTGTAGTGTAGATACTTAAGGCCTTAATATGTTTGAATGTGTTCCAAGTCCCATATTCCTGAACTTAGTGGCTCAAGCTTTTTGACCTACACAATGTCATCCATGATCTTGTAAATTATTTTGGGACATTCAGAAAAAAATACATAGAAATCTGGTAGATGTTTAAAACAAAAACTACTAGTGGATTTTGCAGTAAATTGAGCTTGTACCAATCTGGATTAAAACCCTTTGATGTACCTTTTATTTGCAAAGTGATTTGCCTGTTATTAGAGAATGTGTCAAACCAGTTGCTATAAGTAATCGTATATGGTCTGAGTTGAGCTGCATAAAGAATGGTATTTTGGTATCATCAGTGAAGATACGTTATGGCTACATAGGCTGGATGGATTTACGCTGTACTAAGTCAATGCAGTTGGTGCAACAGCTTGTCCTCTCAGGAATCATTTGCATCAGAGAAAGCTTGTGTTCTGCTCTCTCCCATATTTATGTGACCTGCTCTACGCTTCCAAGGCCTCTCTAGCCAAAAGAAGAGCAGCCATTTCCGCCATCTGCTTCTAGTCAGCATCCCTCTATAAAATGTTTTAAAATACAGATCACAAATTTCATTTCTTGGCAGCCCAGTCGAATCAAGTTCACTTAGTTTTCCTGATCTGCCATTGTAATTTTCGTTCTCTCTTGCAGGGAAAACCAAAGTCAATAAATGGAAACCTGAGCCCTAAATAGGGAATATACATCACAAGTCTATGCAAATATAATGTGCGTTACTTATTTTCTTCCCCATGGGTTTTACAGTCACATAGGAAGTGTTTGGGCAGCTCTCTGCACTGTGTGCTACCCACTCCTCTCGGGCGCTGCTGCCCTGAAAAGGGAATAAAGTTTATGCCAGCCTGGGCTTTGGTGTGAACACTCACCCTGGGTTTGTGCGTATACTTTACTCCTCAGGCTGTTTGTGACAGTGGACAATTCCTTCTACCTTCTTTGCCCAGCCCTGCTGATCTCACTGGAGTTCTCCACTGCTACCCTGCTTGCAAGTGTCCCCTTTATAGGATTCAGCTTACGTAGCCTGTGAAGGTGAAGTTTTCAGCTCTTTCCCCTCAAGTGTTATGCTCTGCTACTTTGACTTTGGAGGAGGAGGAATATCCGCTGATCTTTGGCTCATCTTCCTGTCTTCCCTATTTTTCAAGCTAACAATTTGAGCAGGCTTGAGACAAGCTGTTCCTTAACTTTCACATAAAAGTAAATGTCAGTGGAAAAAATATTTTCCCCTTCTTTCCATAATATTTCATTTGGTCTTTCATACTCAGCTACCCTGGTGATACAACTCATCCTTTTCAAAGCAAAAACAGCAGTTCCCGTGGTGCTGAAAATCAGTTTTTAATCTCCCCAGTTAAAAATAGATTTGAGTTCAATAAACAAGAAGATGATTTTTTTTTTCCCTGGGACAGGTGAGTACATCTCCCCCTAATTTTCTAGGTATCCAATTCCTTTCCGAATCCTCCCAAGTAATCCTGCTTGTACAAACATACTTAGCTTGCTTTTTGGAGATGAGAGTTGCAGATGGTGAGGTTTTTATAAAAATATTTAATCTGGAAATAAACCGAAGAGGATTTAAAACTATGATGGGAAAAAACAGATGAAGAAAGGAATCTTGAAGTGATCCAGGAAATTCAAAAGACAGCTCAAACCTGGTACATTTAGTATGTCAGCGCCTGTTTGCATTCTATTTTTATTCTGTACAGTTGCATGCATATATTTCAAAACTTCTTGTAATGACAATATTGTGTGCTGGAAGGGACCATATGCATTTGAAAGAAGGTATTTCTGACATGATAGTCCACTAGTGGTGAAATAAGCATTTCTTAATTCAAAGAAGTTTGAAGATTTTTGATCCTTTCTATCTTTGGACATCTTGCTTCAAGTCCAAAACTTGTATTTCCATTTTTATCAATGTGTAATTATTTTTAATGTTAAATGTCAATAAAAGAAGAAGTCTGTAAAGATGTGAATCGAAACATTTCAAACAGGTAGATAAAAGATGGACGTAGTGGAAGTTCCTCTGTGAGATTTCCATCAGTTGAAAGGCTGTAACAAAAAGCACTTACCCCTTTGTTGACAAATTCAAGAACTGGAGATGTTACTGGACAGCTGCAAGCTCCAGAATAGGTAGTAGAGAGTGCTGGATTTATGACAAGAAAGAAAGGGACTGAGTTTTGTTCAACCCGTGGAAGAAATTTTGTAGAGAGAAATATATGGTTGTCTGTAAAATGTTAACAATCACTGACTTGGCATACCTTAGTGACTGTTATTTTGGGAAAGAAGCGTTTAGGAGACCTCCTTTAAAAAGCCTGCAAGATGTGAATACGTGGAGAGCCCTAAGGAGATTGTTCACTACTCCTGCAAAGCCAACTTGGTAGGTATGTGGCAGCTGGGAGAAAAATGCATCTTCTTACTTCAAGAAGTGATTCTTTTTCATATTTTATTTAAATACCCAACTGGGGGTGTGTGTGTGTACCACAATTAGAGGATTACAATGTTACGTATATCACTTAGTATTTGATTCTCCAAGGAAGTATTCTGCTTGTGGAGAAATGAAAAGGAAAATGGGCTTATGTTTGGTTTTGAATTTGTGCTAATTTATAGGCCTCTTTTATAAGCTACGGAGAGGAAAAGAGAGAGTTATGCAGGGATCTTTTCACAGTTAGGATTACCACTGTAAGCTACGTTTTTCTTCCGTCCTCACAGCATTCCAGTCATTCCAAAATTACCTTTGTCTTGGAATCTAGATTCCTTTTGTGAGAGTCTGCAGCTATACTGAAGCTGAATTTAACTGTAGCACTGGAACCTAAAATATAATAAGGACAACTAGAAAACACTCAAGGTGGATTTTTCAGTTTTCACTAAGCAGTCATGCCATCTAGAAAATACTTATTCACGTATCTTCCCATGCTGCAGTTCCCTTAGAAGGCAGCAAGACCTGAAGTAAGGTGGACAGCCAGCTCTGCCCTCCAGCACAGTAGCTGCTGCCTCCAATTTTGTGTCATTTGCGAACGTGCTGAAGGTGCACTCCATCCATCCATTCAGGTTGTTGATGAAGATGTCAAACGGTATTAGCCTCGGTATTAACCCCTGAGTAATGCCACATGTAACTGACTGCCAGTTATAGTTTGAATCATTGGTCAAGCTTTGAGCTCAGTAGTACAGGCATTTTTTTTGTCCGCCTTGTACTCTGCTCGTCCAATCCATATTGCCTCAATTTACCAGTATTGTACATATACTTTCAAAAGGCATCCTAAACCCAAGGTAAATGATATCTATTACACCTCATTATCCACAGAGCCATCCATTTCATTGTAAAAGGCTTGATCAGCTTGGTCAAGTATGGTTTGCCTGGTGTTAGTTCCATTGTGGCTCTTTCTTCTTGTGCTTTTTGTGTTTAGCCATGACTCCCTTCTATTGCAGACTTGCTTCGTAATCACTGGTGAGGGTGAGTATCCTGAATTCTTTCTTGTCTTTTCAAAGATGAGCATTGTATTTGCCTTTTCCTAGTCATGGGTTCTCCTTAAATCCTCAGTCTTTGAAATGACAGAAGGTGTCCTCATGATGCCATTTTTCAACTCCTTGCACACCCGTGGATGCTGCTCATCTGATCTCGTACCTGGATTCATATGCGAGCTTATCCAAGCAGTCCCTAACTTGATTCTCCTCCATCAGGAGTAATTTTTCTTGCCTACATATGCATTGCAATGTGAGAAGAGTTTGCTAGTGATGGGCGGAGGCAAAGGCAGCATCAAACACCTCAGGTGTGGGTGCTAGTAAGAGTACCCTGACACAGTAAATCAGTTAAATACTACTAAGGGTTTTAAGAAAATGGAAACCGAGATAGGTAGGTAGAGTTAGTAGAAGATAGGATCAAACAAGAGTGCTTTCTGCAGGTTTTCAGCAAAAGTTCTGAAAAGCAGACATAATCTATAGTGGCTGCACTGTCCTGCTG
>NW_010413422.1:92697-143037 GCF_000710305.1 Buceros rhinoceros silvestris
CTGAACCGCATTACCACTGAACCCACTGAGATCATGCAGGAATTTTAATGAAACATGGGAACAAACCCCTTGTTAAATCAGAACAGTGTTAGTTGAGATATATGTACTGTAGCCTAATTTAGTAGCTGCTGCTTCTTATTGCTCTGAAAATACAGGTGAACTTTTAATGCAAATATTATCTTGTCTCTCATGATAGTTATCAATTCTGTAGTTTATTAGATAGGTTTTTGAGTTGGACTACAGTCAGGTACATGCTTCATATGCCTCTGCAAATAGAAATATTGTAAAATGGAGCTAAGCTTAGGAAGATTTTTTCTTTGTTATCTGGACATGTATGTGAAGTTGCAGTGGCTGGTGCTTTTTCATGCCTCTGCAAATAGAAATATTGTAAAATGGAGCTAAGCTTAGGAAGATTTTTTCTTTGTTATCTGGACATGTATGTGAAGTTGCAGTGGCTGTTGCTTTTCCACTGTCAAGGTGATGACTGTAGAGGAACGTTGCTGCTGGGAAGGGAAGGGATACCTCACAGTGCAGGCTATGTAACTCAGTGTTTGAGATCTGTGCATTCATTGAAGGTAATGAGTATCCCAAACATGCAACCCTGTCAATTTTAATGATAATGAATCAGGAGAGCTGAGTTTTTCATAGATCTGAATGTATTATTGAGAAAACAGCTTTAATGACTTCCTGACAAAATTTACGATGAAAACCTAGTTCAGCTAATTAGTTTTGTTTATATTCCAAAGAGGACTATGGCATGTGTCTGCAATTCCCCTTGGAGTGCAGCATTAGGTTTTAATACGTATGCTTTATTTTTCAGCATTTAGTTTATAAAATAAGAATGAGCTTTCTCCTTTAGTCCCTTTTGCTGCTGCCTGTATCAGCCGTATTAAAAAGACACACAGAAGATGCTTTCTTAGAAAACTTTGGTCCAAGTCCTCTGTCCTCTAAATGTAGAACTTCTCGGGCTGTGAAGTCAAACAAAAAGTCTAAGCTCCTAGGAGATTTATGTTCTTGTTATATTATTCAGTCAATATCTTTAGTTATTTGGAAACATTTAGTGATTCTTTAATAATATTAGAAGCAAGTTAATATTTCATTGTTTTTTCTGAAGGTTTCCTGCTAATCATTTATAGAAATGACCATTAAAAATTCAGAGACTGGATCAGCTCCAGTTGTTTTGGAAGTAGTCTGTTGCATCATTTAATTCTGGTGGTTGTACATGAAAACACTTAGTGGCACAGTTGGAAAAAACCCACAAACTGGTTTGCAATTCCTATTTTGATGTAATTTTTTATTCATTATAATTTATTTATGATTGCATATTATCAGGATTACGGAAGCATTGAGAAGCTCTGAATAAGTGTGTAATTGTATCAGACACTATAGACATGCAAAGCAAGCAAAAGAAAGGCTCTTCCCCAGCTAACTTATAATCTTACAAGATAAAGATATGGTGGAAGAAAGGAAGCTGCTTTGTCATCACTTTACAGATGAGGCTCTAACACAGACTGAGTCTTTCCTCTTTTTCTGTCCCTCTCTCTCTCTCACTCATTGTCTCTCATTTAAAATATCTTGAACATGTGCACGACCAGTTTCATGTAACAGTAGTATTTCTTCCTGGGTGCCAAAATGGGATTGGTTACTGTAATCCTAAAACGTGTTACAGAATACATACAAGTAATGAGCAAATTTTTCAGCCCAGTGGAGCTATCCGTCATTTTGCCAAGTCAAGTAGTTAGTGATTGAGGGCAGTTCTCAGCACCCTGATTGTGGGAGTGTTCCGCTAGTAGAATGAGCAATGCATAGAGTAATAAAACCTCTATTACCAGTGCCATTTTTCACAATTCTCTGCTAAGCTTGTTGTTTGATAAATTGCATGGAATTATAAAATTCTGTATATGAAATGCTTCTGGGATACTGGTTTATCTTCTGGGCGTATGTGGGAGTATGTCCCAAGGAAATCCGTGTTATATCCAGTTCTGTTCATAGTGAAATAAGTCTGTAAATCTTCCTAAGTCAGATTCTTGGTGCTGACTCTTTGGTAATAACATCTGAAAAATATCAAATGTTTCTCTACAAAAAGCAAGGTGTAGCCCAATTGAAGGTGCTTGGGGTTTATCCAAAGAGTATACAGGTGAGTGATGTAAGGAATAGAATCTATTGGCACAGAAGAGGAAAGTTATTTACATCAGTATTTTACAACGGTATCTTAGTATCATTTATAGGAAAGCTAGAGAGAGAGAATCTGCTGCTGTTTCTTTGATGCTTTATTCCTAAAAATGTTACTGAATATTATTTCTTTAGAAGAGAGTATTTTAATTTTGTGCAGAGAATAGATTTCTTGACGTATTTTAATGAAGGGTATATAATTACAACTACAGATTTTTTTTTGTCTTTGTTGTTGTTCTTCCTTTAGAACCTACAGGGCAATTTACTTTACTTTTCCTTTTAATACAAACAAACACTTCCTAATTAGGGTAATCAGTTCACATGCAGTAATCGCATTAGCTGTGGTAATTATTATGTGCATCACCTGGACCTCTATTTGGGCTGACAGACAAATCAATAATTCTCAAGTTGGCAGAAGTGTGAGGCTGATTATGTGTTCAAGTGATCAGAGATCAGGCTGCATTTGATTAAATGAATTGGTTAGAGATTTCAGCAATTAATGTTACTTGCTAAAATACAAAGAACCAAACAAACGCTCATGCTCTACCCTTGCTGATAAATGGTCATGCTGACTGAATGCCAGGATTCAAAACGGAAAAACTGTCAGTGTGACACCCAGGAGCTAAACTTGAGGCTACAAGTTTAAAAGAAAATTCTTGCAGTCTTTCTGGTACTCACCTATTCTTTCCTGAAAATATAAATTCACAAAAACTCATTAAGTCTTGCTTTTGGTACTGACTGGTATGACTTTTCCCCCCATGAATATTAGAACAGGAATGTGTTTGCAGCACTGCCAATTACTCATCTAACCAGCAGAGAGTAACTGCAGCTGAAGTAAAAAATCACTGTCTTACAGGCTCCTTTGTGTTAAATGCTTCAGGATAAAACATTTCCTGGATGATGATTAATCATACCAGTGGGCACGAGATCAAGCATTAGCGTAAATACAATACATAGCAAGGTAATTGTTAGCACTTATATGTAAAGAAAACTTCAATTTTTACTCGGAACAAGAATATTGAATGGGAGTTCATAGCTCAGTGCCCCGCTGTTCAGCCTCGTTTTACCTAACCATCTACGTTTTTCTCCAGCAACAACAAAAACTCCACGGACCCTATCATACATTATTCCCACAGTGGGTGTTGTGTTTAATCTGTGATACATAAACCCAAGAAATTTTCTAAGTGTATGGGTGTAATTCCTTGTTTTGAGATTGTTCATCAAAGCTGGTGGTTGTACAGCACTTCCAACTTGCTAAATATGTGTAGTTTCAGAATTTATTAAAATTAACCTTGATATTTAGAATACTGTAGGTATCTTTAGCACATAATTTAGTGTGTATTATGATTTAATATATTTAGAATTCTAGGATAAACTAAAAGAAAAGAGTGCTCTACGAAACTGTAACTAGAGCTACAGCACAGGACTACTTTGAAGTACTGTGTTTTGTGTGGTACCTCAGCAGAATGCATGAGATGGGGTGATCACTAAATCCCTCTTCCTCCTCCCTTTGCTGTAGGTAAAATGGATTGTCCTAGGTAGTAATAGAGTAACATCTGAAAATAATATTAAATGGGTTATTTTTTAAAATGAAATTACAGATGCAAATGCGAGCTGCCAAAGCAGCAGTGAATGCTGGTTTTGCTCCCCCTTGTCCCTGGCTGCCACAAAAAGGGGGATCTTCTCAGTATAAACATGTTTAAAATTCCTGGCTTTACAGCGTCCATCAACTGGATCTGATACATTAGAGTGTTCTGGAGCCCAAAGAGTTAAAACACCCTGAAAATATGCTGTTATTTCACTGTCTCAAAATGAGCCCAGAAAACATTTGCTGAATTTGTAAATGTAGTTAAGAAAGTCTCTCTCTTGAAAGAAGGACGTGCTGTGTCAGTGCTGTTCTGTTCCTCTTTGGCCACACTGCATGGCAAAATAACTGCCTGTGCAATGTTCGTGTCAGCTCTGTCTTGGAGAGAGTAAGAAAGTAAAGAGAAAAGGACAAGGATTGTCCTCATGACACAAGAACGTAAGCTGGGAAAAAAGTGAAGACCAGCATTAATTATTCCACACATACAGTAATATGTCTGTGAAAGCTGAGCTGTGTATGCGCTAGACTGTTCAGTGAAGCGTGAGCAGAAAGCCCAACCAAACAAAACGTTCTCTGGTCCCTGTAGCACAAGCAGGACTGGTTACTGCAGAGCATTGCTGAAAGTCTATCTCTGCATCTCCACAAGAAAATTTCTGTGGTCAAAGATACCTTGTACTGGTCTTGTACTGGTACACCTTGTACTGGTTCAGTTATGTTGAGCATATGACCAAAGAGAATCAGATCAAGCTGTGAAGTGACGAAGCATCCCAAAATACAGGATTAGATTGAAGGGTTGAGAAAATGGCAGGGAAAGTATTCTGTACATCAAGATATGCTATTTCTGCAGATGTAACTTTGTAGAAATTTACGCTTACTCCCCTCAGCAAGGCCAGACTACATGAAAGTGCTGCTCTGCACATTACAAATCATTCTACAACAGCACTAACGTAAGAAATGGTGCTGCCTGAGGTGCTTGTTACTGCTGTTGCTGTAGACTCAAAGAGGGTGGTAGAAAGAGGAGTTACAGGCAAGTAAAAGAATGACCAGAGGCATGGAGCTGCTTCTGTCTAAGGGGTGACTGCATGAAACAGAACTCTTCAAACTAAAGAAAGGGCACCTGGTTGGAGTCTGTAAACCCTTGTGTGCGATGGAGAAAGAGGCTGGGGAGCAACTAATCACTGTTTTCCAAAACAAGAACTGAAAGGGATCAAGTTAATCGAAGAACACAAATTCCCAGTCAAGTTATAGTTAAGCTCTGGAATTCCGTTGACACACAGCATTGTTGATAGTGAGCCAGGAGTTGAAGTGATAGAAAAATCCACTCGGAACTTCAATGCAAAGTACCGTCTCCTGTTCAGGAGGAAGTTGAGTCAGAAGCTGAGGAAAAATCTGGGGCACTGTGTTGTGGGGTGCATCCCCTGCTGGTCACTGTTAGAGACATGATACAGCGTTGATGAATCTTTTCTTTGTCTGGCTGTTCTTTAACCTGTGTTTAAAAAAAATAAAAGTAAGTATATTTTGAAACGGTAAAGAAAGCTGGATTTTAGTTGCAAGGTTGAGAGATTGATAGTTGAGTGAAGTGCCTTTTCACAAGTCTAGCACACGGCCACGACATCACTGAAGCACAGCAGCTGTTGGGGATGGAATTCAGCCTGGTGCTGCTAAAATTCAGGAGCTAGAAGCACAATCATAGGGCAAGAATATTCCTAAATTAGATTGGGTAGCAAAGACAAGGTTACGTAAATACATGTGTAATTTTTTTCTGTGATGTATCTCACTATTAATGTTCCGTAATGATTTTAGAAGGATATACCACATTACCTGTAATATTTCAGTAAACTGGACTGTATTGCAAAGACCGTATTGTAGTATGTTACAGGAGAACTTCTTCACCCTTCTTGGCATATGGTAGGAATACTGAAGTGGGGGGGTGGAAAAGGAGGACCTTTAAGACCATTAATGGAAGTCCTTCTATGGCCTTAACTTTTACACAAATGGATTGTGTCAGCAAGAGACAAGTGGTGCTATCCCTCTTTCAGGGATAGGATTTAGCCTCTTTGGGGCCTGATTTTTTAAAGAGAGGAAGATATTTTGGGGGGTCATCAAGCACTTTGAGAAAGGGTAGGGCAGGGAGTCTAATATCTAACCCTCTAAGTTTAACTTTGCACCAAATGAGCTTGGAGAAATCTCATAGAGACATGATGAAGCTCATCTGTTTTTTCATGAAGAAAATATGGCACCCTTGGTGCAGGGCGGCACAGGTGACCGCTGGTTCCAGCATTGTAGCTGTCACTGCACCAGCCTGCAAGGACTGCTTCTGTAATTGATCAGGGCTGTAATTGCTCCCAAGCTGGCTACCACTGTCCTTGTTTTTCTATTTGTAATTCTACCTGCAATATTTTTTCTTTCCTTCTAATGTTTACCTTCCTCTCAATCCCCAGAGCTGGAGAAGGTAGCGAAGCCTGGAAAAGCAAGCAAAGAGAAAGTCGAATTTGTGCATTCCTTAGCTTAAAAAATGGTCAAAATCTACCAATTTTTAAATTGTCCTTGAAAAGCCTTCTGCACCGGTTGTGAATTGTATGCAAGTTTACAAGAGAAATGGTGATTTGCTATAAACTGGAGTATGCAATGCAAGGGTTTTCTTCCTCTTGGTGTAACTAACCCCAGTTTAACGCTGTGCTGCTCTCAGACAGTTTAATCCATATCAATATAGAACAGAGAAATGATTAATTCAAGACTACAATTTTTAACATGGTTTTTATTCTGTTTATCCTTAGATTATCATAAAGGATTACTACAACAGCACAGATCTTTTGTTTATCCAGTTGTGTCTCTTCTTGTTTAAAAGAAAGTAAGTTCTCCATTCCCCAGGAGCAGAGGAGTTCTTTGGATTCCTATAACAAGTGTTGCTTTTTCTCATTCCCTGTTGGAAAAGCTCTTGAGGATACTGTCTTTAGCCTATTAAAGTTGAAATACGAAGTACTCTCAGAAAGCTACTTCTTATTATCAATTATAGGACGGTTTGCTAAGAGTTGTCTTGGTTTTCCACATTTTTATCTGGAAGTAGCAGTCTTCAGGAAGACATTTGAATCTCCAAAATATTCTCCAAACCGTTGAGTGTTAGTGCTTCATCTGGAAACTATTCATTAGCTCTAGCTGTATCCTTCATGGAGTTCTTTAGACTTCAAAGTAGCTTTAAAAATTGGAACAATTGTCCCTAATGCTACACCCAGGGAGTTCAGTTTTGCTGAGAAACACTGAGTAAAGAAGTAATTGTGATCGAGGAAATCAGATCAAAGCACAGGTTTGGTGGCTGTGAATACTTAGTAGCTATTTCTGTAAGTAGTGATTAAAACAGGTCTCGCTGACACAAGAACCTGCGAGTGAACAGGGAACAGAGAAATTACGCTGATGCACAGGGACTGCTCAATTAGTTTGAAACTTGGAACAGGTAAGATTCAGCACCCTGGCTGCTGGAGGAAAGGGCAGGTAATTTCTAGATTTAAATACCTGTTATTTGTTTGTAATCTATGCATTTTGGTATTTTCAATATAAATATTTATTTTTAACTATTAATCTGGTGTCACCAGAAGTATGTGTTGCAACCTTAGACACCATTTATAAAAGCCTGTCCACATACTGGATTATTTGTGTTTTCATGGCAACAGGGTTTGGAGAGGACTTTTATCACTGACCTTAGCAAAGTTCCTGGACTCGGCACCACTTTGGTGTAGCCACCTTATGCTCACAGGTCTATCATACCAGTATCTCGGTGATGATGACTTGTAAATGAATGTGATCTATAAGTAAAGCATTTGGCTGGTAGCTAGTACAGGTTTAAAAAATTTCCTTGTCACTGGGGTCCTCATTTTTAAATTTACTTGTAGATCTTTGTTAAAGATGTCACTAAAATGCAATAAACCAGGAATTATCGATGTAGTACATGAGAAATCTTCTGTCATCCTTAGCTGCAATCTCATCCCCTCTATGAAGACAGCTTTGTCAGCATTTCACTCTTAGTATGTCTCTGTTCTTCAGTCTCTGCTTCAATAGTGTAGTCTTCAGCATGTGATGGTCAGTGTCTCTGCCCCACGCTTGCTGAGAGGTATATCTTCTTAAGTGTCATTGCTGATTTCTTTTTGATATGTACCCTGTGACCAAACCCTTTGCTGGAGCCCAGCATGGCTCAGTGCTAGAGGCTGTGATGCTTCCCTGTAACAACTTCTTCGCAGTTAATTACGTGAGGAAAATGGGGTTGCATTTAAAGGACAGAACTGACGTTAATCTGTCCTGCTATGTACTGCCGCGTTCCTTATAGGCCCTGCTGCAAAACGTCTGATATATGCGGGTGTTCACGTGAAAAAACATAGTGCTTATTCCTTTTTATTTTGTGTGTTACATCTAGAAATCCCTACCCTAGAATTATGTTCTTTGAAAGACCGTTTAAATGCAACTGTTCTACAGCAAGAAAGGAGAAAAATACAGAGAACAAAACAAAAAGAATAAATCAGGATCTAATAGCTGATGTTGGGAAAGAAGTAGGTAACCGTCTTGGCAAAACTTGCAGACTTTACAAAGTCGGTCACTCAGTTGCTGGTTTTGGCTGCATGTTGAAGAAGGTGGGCAATAGTTCTTTTGCACATGATATAAAAGAGATGGAAGGGCCAGGGTACCTCTTGTCACTCTTCTAGGTACACTCCTGTAGGTGTGCTGTATTTCCATATTGCCCAGGAGTCTTCTGTGTATAAATATGTGTATATAGCCACATGGATGAGAGGTTGAGTTACATGTGAAAGCTTGGTAGCAAAATAATGATCTTTCATTTTGTGAAAGAAATTATTTGAACCATTCCAGACATTTCGGTTTGCAGTTCTGTGGAGAGTCCTAGATGATCAACAATAACAGCTATTTTAGACAGCACCAACAGTTGTTGTGGATCACCTGCCTGAGAACAATTCTTTTTTCTTCCTTTTTTCTGTACCGAAGCAGTCTATCTCTAGTATCTCCTTCTTTGAACATGTGCTGTTTATATAGGCTCAGATATTTCTGCATGTGCAGATTTAGTTTGCACCTTCTCACCCCTACAGGAATCTAGTTCAGCTGCAATTAACACATGTAAAATTTTTCTCACTTTTTGGAACACCAAAGAGAAAAAGAAAATCTAATATGCAATCAAGTGAATTATCTTGGATAACCTTGTAGATATCCAGCCACTTAGGAACTGTAAATACTCAGTTATTTCCTACTGAATATGTAGGAAAACATTAAAGAAGTATTAGCAAGTACATACGCTGCACTGATGGTATAATGAGTTGCTTCAAGGAAGGAACGGACTACTGAGGTTGAGTTAAAGGACAAAATCTTTTACTCTATCTCACACAGTCATATGGGGTTCACTTAGAGGGAAGAGATCTGTTAGCATGATTTTCTTTTCCATATTTATGTGTCTTTTTGTGTGACCCTGATTTGATTCACCCTGTTGATAGAATAATCTAATACAGAAGGGGCATCCATAAAACAAGTTTTAAAATGAAGGAGTGAAAAAATATATCTTGATTGACTGCAACCCTCTTGCTTTAGGTTAGCTCTGTTTAGGCAACTTTCTTAAAAAGAGAAAATTTTCTAAAAAATACTCTACACGCAGAGTATTCTCAACATACAAGGACATGTTTATTGGTTAACACAGGCACACCAGAGCTAAAAGTCACAAGCCACTAGGTTATGTGTTACTATGCTCGCCGGTCCCAAAACCACACGCAGTGAGCTTTACTGGCCAGGCAGTCCTCAGTTGGAGGGGGGAAGGCTGCTCACCTTTGCTGCTAAAGTGCAATGGTACTGAGCTGCTGTCTTTCAAGTCTGTAACCTGTTTGGCCCGCTTCGCCCACCTCCTGGCCCTCCAGATTTTATACCTTTTCATGTCAGTGTTTTCCCTCTTATATCCTTGAGCCAGTAGCTATTACCACCTCACTCTATTTTTACTGTTCTTTTCATGGCTGTAGTTTATTTTCTCACACCTGCTTTCTAACAACTTATCAATTTCTCAGTGAGCTGAGCCAAGGTCACCCGGCTGTGCCACAGCAAAGCTAAGCCTTGGATCACAGACAGCTGAACCCCTGGGTTGAGAGTTCCATCTCTGGGATAACCAAAGTGCAACAGGTTTAGGAAATACATTTCCTGGACAGATCAGCCTGGATTTGTGATTGGCACTTAGTGGATATATAAACATTTCCTTTGGCTTTACAAAATAGACACAGAATTGGCATAATCTCGAGGGTTTCCTAAATAGATGTATTAGTTATAGAGTTTGAGGAATACTTAAAGTTTGAAATTTGAAATTATCTTTGCAACAGACAGATCTTTAATACCCTAAATAAGTCTTGTCGCATCAAACAGCATTAAAGCTTAGCAGCGGATTTCTTATTGAAAATCTTCCAAGAGGCTATATCACAGTAATATAGAATTCTTCTAAAGCTTAGGTGTGTGACATAAAGTAACAACCAGGCACCCTGCATTTGGATAATTCTCAGTGGATGTACTTAAATAAAATTTCATACAAATTCAAATATTAGATCCTGTAAAATCTTCAGAAATATGTCAATGATTTCAATGACTAATGAAAAGGAAACCTCCATTCTTGTGTAATTCTCCCTAATCAGGAAAATATTACGTATTCAATATTTGGAGGTGAGATTTTTTAAAAATTGGGTAATGTAATGGAGATTGACTTCTCTCTAAATTCCTGTGCATTGTGCAAAGTTGTCAGTGTTCATTTTAAAAGCTGCCGGAAGATTTTTAAGGGACTGGGTTTTTCTCAGTCTTATTTAGTGAATCCCAGCTCCTGTGAGTGATTCCAGTGATGTCAGTGACGGTGAAGAAAGCTGACAGTGAGGACTGACTCACAATGCGGGAGCAGCTTAAGTTCCCTGCTGGTTTTTCTGTTCGTAGTCACTCCTCTCCTCTGTTGTTTCAGGTAGCAATCCTGTCTTTGTGAATCTTTGTGAATGCTTTATCCCGTAGGATGTTACACAGGCACTGAGTTTGGCCTTGCTTCAATAAATTCCCTTGTAGTTCTCAATGATTCAGCGGATGGGTTATGAGCGTTAGAGCCTACAACACGGCATGTTTATGGAAGTCACAGGTTTAGCCATCTCCATGTGTAAGTCAGAGCCCAAAGAATGCTACAGACTGGGTATATTTGTGAAACAGTGATACCCAGAGCTTTTCATAAACATGTCCTGGGTGATAAATGATGTTACAGTCCTTCATCGGACACCGTGACAGCCTAATAAGGTTCACGTGAACGATGACAGGAGAGAGATGTGACCAAATATATACAATTTTGACACGCAAGCATGTTCTTGCTGCTGTTATTATAAATAGAGTATGTGTACATGCTAAAGCATTGGATCCTCATTTTTGCCATGGAATTATACTTAGCGTTCTCTGCGTATCTGAAAGGGAAGTGCTAGTTCTTTGTTTCCATTTGATCACTTTTTTCCCCTCCAGTATAATGAAGAATAATGATACTTGTAGATGTTGACATTTTAGAAAGCTGAGATGGTATGTAGTAGACTACAAATGATGAAAGCTTGATGAAAGTTATTTTCTCATAATAGCTCTAAATTGGCTATTTTCGTGGAGTGGAGTGGGTCCAGTGGATTGAGCTTGAACTTTTTACCCACCTGTAATCTGGTAGTTACCAAAAGTAATGTGGAATGACTTTAACTGTTTATCTTTATAAAATCCAGAGTTAAGAGAACCGATTCAACTTGAATTTTCACGTTATTCCCATACACAGGAATTTGTTACTGTAGAGGGCCGAAGGATTGTTACTACCTGATGTACTTCCTTGCACGCTTGGCAGTCAAATCCAGAAACTGTGTTGTATGAATACTAAAGATCATAATGCAAAGCAGTAGGAAATTGGGATTTTAAACTTCTATGCTAGGATAAAATTTTCATATTATCCAAGCTGAGAGCCAAAGTATGAAAACTCTCAGTAGATCAGCTGGTAATAATTTAAAACATGTAGGGCTGGAAGGCTCCTAAATCTCCTTTCTTTCAGACTTAGGAAGATTGTTCCCAAATTATCATAAAATGAAAAATTTTACCGAATTTTCTCTTAAAAAAGAATCCATTAATTTCAGCAGAACCCTTTTCCCAGTACTTAAAATTGCTGGAAATTTTGTCATCCTGATTAGTGTAAATGCTCTCAGGGTGCAATGATTTCTCGCGTTCGTGCTACAGCAGGTCAAAGGCCCAAGATGATAAACCGGAGGCAGGCTAATATATTTCTAAAAAGAAGTTGTGACTTTTTTTCTGTCCTCAAATGTGATTTTTTTTTTAGATACAGGTCTCTGTTTTATTAGCAGTTTTTCAGGATCTATGCAGAGGTTGACTTTAATTCTTGTAGTTGACTCAAGCTAAAGACAGCGTTGTAATATTTCAACAGTCTTAAAATGTCATCAGTATTCTGGGCAAACACATTGACAGAAATAAATGTTTTCAAACCTAATGTGGTTCTGTCAGTTTATTAAGCATAAGCTGCTATTCATAGGTGATTGATACAATTAATGAGGAAAACTCTTCTTTTGCAAAGCCCAGGTCCCAGTAAACTGTTTGTTCACCCTACCAATTTACTCGAAGTGTGTTGTTGAATTTCCTAAGGATATATTCTAGTTGCTTGGCAATGAATTGTGGAGCAATTCATTTAAAGTTCAATGAACACAGAACTAGAGTAATTTATTCAAATCCACCACTTACTAAATCAGGATTTGACTTTTTTTTTTTTCCCCCTGCCTAATAAAATGGACTTGAAAAGAATTAGCTAAACCTCTGTGGAATTGTGACAAAGTAATTCTGATGACTCTGTTGTCTATTAGTTTTTACTGCCAGTAAGTAATGCAAATGGAGATGAATACATTTCCCATTGTTTTGAGGATTGTCAGAGAGCGATTCATTTTTAAACAGTTTATTGTCTCAACATCATCCTCCTTTCAAGATAAGTAACATGGAGATAATATACCTGCATTTTTATTAGGTATCTGAAGTATCTGAATGTTTCACAAGAAATTCTTTATCCATCACTAGCACACTGTATTAAAAAAGAAACTGCAGGTGTTGAATTGGGATAGTTTTCTGATGGATGTGAATAATTTAATTGCTTGAATTTAAAATGTTACAACAATAAATACATTTTAAGGATCAATTTTGGCCCGCTTTTACTAAAGCATGTATTTCCGGTTGGGTAGTTGCTGCTTCTTTAATCTAGACACAGACAAATATAACATGACATATTCCTGAAGTGTTAAGCTCACCTGCAGTCACTGGGTATTACCATGAAACTCTCTGAGCTTTTGATCAGAGCCACAAAGCGTGTTTTATTATGCATTAGGACCTGAAAGAAGGAAATGTAAGATTCTGAGTGTTGTTGTAAAAACATTATCCTCACTACCTATAAATCATCTTTAGATCAGGGCAGCAGAGCCCTTTGTCCTCTAGGAGAAAACAAAGCAAGGCAGACCCACGAGCCTACAGACATAGTGTAGAACAAGACATAACTGATGAAAAAAGAACGGCATTTCCTTGTCTTCCCAGTGAGGTAATACGGAATATTTATCTAAAAACCAGTCACGTTTATGGGAGCTACAGGTGTATGAAGCTCCAAGACAATTAATCTTATTTTTTCCTACCCATCCTCTGTTTTGAAGGGATCTCAGACATGGGCAGGGTGCACAGTGCAGCTGAGATGACAGGATCTGGCAATGTCTGCTTCTCTGTAACTGCCTGTGGTCTCACAGGCAGGCCCAGGCAAGTCCTGTGGCTCAGCAGCAAGCAGCATGTTCTGCACTTCCTAGACCAGTCGACTTCATCACAGGATGAAGTGCACAAAGAAGATAAGGATATAACCAAGACAAAGCTTGTAGTAAAGAAGGATTTAGGTGCATAAGCCCTTCTTCCTAAGGATTTTGACATGTTCACTTGGGATGCAGGGGCTGCTACCAGAGTTCAGACTCCAGCTGTTCTAGAAGCTGTTCAAAACCTATCAGCTGGTCTAGCTCTAACCGGCAAAGTGCACATCCCCCGGGCTTCGTGGAGCTGCTCGTTCCAGACGTCAACAATGGCTTGTGGTTTGTTATGTCCCTAGTGCTGGGTCTCATGTGGCATGAAAACCTCTGGCAGAAAGGGCTGCAGAGTATGGGAAGGAGCAATGGGCTTGTTTGTCTTCCGTTTATTGGCTGGAGTTGCAAAATCTCCCTCCTTAAAGTCTTTAAAAGTATGTGACTTCTTTAAGTGTTCTCTTAAAAGTCTGAGCTCCAACTGTTTATTGGTCACAGTTGCACTGCCTTGTGCTGTCTGTAATTTAGATGTTTAAATAATGGAGAAGACATTTAAGGCGTTTTCTGATATAAAAATAATGTTCAAACTGTATGTGATTATATTGATAGCATAATAGGAATAACTGTTTCTAAACCTTAAGGTTTGCCAATTCAAAAGCCGGTTTAACTTTCCATCGCAATGACAATATGGATAGGATTCCTTTGAAAGAATGGTATGGTGTATTTAAAGAGCTTTAAAAAGAAAAACGATGTTTTGTGCTCCATTTCTGCTGATGGTTTTATTAGATCGTTAAAAAGTTATATACAAAGGGCAGCATTTCTTACCGAGAAAATGAGATTTTAAAATAACTCACATTAGTGGTCAATCCTTGTTATGTATGTTTGAGTTCTAACAGCTGTAATGATTTGTTTTAAAGGAGCCATATCAACCTGTGCTGATTTTTAAGCCTTTGCTGATTGATTTGACTTGTTTGATGTATTATAAATCACACAGCTATAAAGTCACAGTAAAAATTCCATTAAACTTGTGAGGTTAAAAAAAAATATTCCATGAATAAACCAGTACGAAATGCCAGATAGCAGCAAATGTGTTATTTCTTTTCCTTTTTCAAATTTAAGGGTTTTATTTTTTTAATTTACAGCCAAGACCATTTTTAAGTGAAGAAAAACAATGGCAACAAATAAGAATCTACCAGGAGTCTCACTGTGTAGGTGTATTTTATTTCCTATACTTGAACTTGAAATGCAACAATAGTTTGGTTTCCTTCACTGTGCCCCTATAAAGCTCATTTTTGTTATTTCATCCATCAGAACTGGTATTACTTGTTTTCAAATTAAGACTCTTGCCCAGGAAAACTATTGTTAAAAATATCTAAAAATAGCTGGAAGAGGTGAGAACTTGTGAGTATGATACCTCTTTATTCTAATCCTTCAACTCTTGCGTTTCTACTCTAGAACCGTACGGACTGTGCTGAGCCTCACACCAGACTTGATTTTCCATACGGTTGCTGTATATTTTATGTTGTGAATTATCCCATTCAATTTCCACATTTAGGGAGAGCTGACAAATACTGAAGTAACTCTTCAGAAGTGACAAAAGTTTTGTGTATGCAATGATATATAAGTATCATATACATATTATGTCAAGCAATAAGTTTAGGAAATAATACTTTCCCAATTTTATATTCCTTCGGTGCAAGTCTGTCGAGTCCTGGAATGTATTCATTGGTACAGGTAGTAGGAACATGAAAATAAGGCGCAAAGTTGTCCCACAGACCTGTTTGTTGCTATTAACCATGAGGACAGAGTTCACTCCCCTGGCTCTTGATGCCCAGGGTTTCTGACATTTCTCTATAAATTTCTGTATCGTGTTTTTCACAGGACCACAACAGAAGGCTCAGAAAGGAGCTCCTTTCTTTCTAGTGTTCTTTCTCTGTTTTTCCCCCCATGTCCTTGTTTTTTATTTTGAGTACTTTTATGGCTGCGTGGAGCACATCTCATTAATCTCTTATCAGATTCCCTCTGCTGGTCTGTCATTTCATCCACATTCTCAGAATCCTGACATCAGGTGCTCTTCTTGACAGGTCATATAGTTGTTCCAGAAAGAAAATCTGTTTTTTCTCTTTTTCTTGCATATGTAGACACTGTTACAATTGCATAGTAAAGGATTTTTTGGTTGTTTTACTCAAAATTGTGGCATTGCTTTGTTATACATATACATACACATTGAGATAATTGCGGAGGAAGGAATGGTGGGATAATTCTCTCTTTTAACCATTCAGATCTGCTTTGCAGCCACTGCAGCTTTAAAAGATGTGCAGCGTAAGAAAGACCTGTGATTTCATGCATTGGGGCTGAGACCATCTGTTTTTGCTAAAGAAATTCTTGTATGCCTTTTGACAGTTAAACTGATAAATAACCAAATGGGAATTGCAAGTAGCAGTGGTAGCAGTGTGAGGTTTGTCATGCCAAGAAGTCTCAGAGACCACCTGGAATTACTACTGAATGAAAAAAAAGAAATATGTTCTGTTACTCCTGAGTACCCTTCCACTAATCACTTTATCTTTCCTGTACACTGATGTCTGCCCTCTTTATCTCATGTTCTTCCTGCAGCTTCTTAGAAACACTCGGGTTTGTTTGATGTTTTTCTTTGTTAAAGTCATGGGCTTTGCTCACGTCAGCCACAAACTGCTGCAAGATTATTGTTCCGAGGTTACGGTGGGTGCGTACAAACTTCTTGACAGGATTTGCAGAGGCTATTGCTGCTGCAGATAATGAAGATGGTGAAGAGAGGTGAAACTGCAAGTATGGAGGTGTGAGTACTAATCAGAGATGTCAAGATGGCCTATTTATTGTCTGAAAGTAGAATGTAGGAATGGTCAAGAGTGTACATGAAAATGGGTTCAGTGTGTTTGCTGAAAGGCAGGAGGGATCTGCGCTACCTGAATTTATTTCAACTTTCTTGACTGCATGTGTTCACTTCAATTCAGATTTGCAGTATGAAGACAAGTTAAAAAGTCTGTAGTGCCCACAGCAGTGCTTACTTCTCGATGTGTTGGATAATAATGTGTGCCAAAATAACGCAGAAGAGAAAATTCTGCATCAACAATCTCCATGGTGAAATCACGGCCACTGCAGGAATAGCTGCTGCGTGTCGGAGGTTTGCTGTCTGCAGCAGAGCTGGAGCTCCAGCAGAGCTCTCTAGTAGCCCAGGGGCTGTTGGCTTTCCAAAGAGATGTGCAGAATGCAGGAAAAACCTGCATTTGCTCTTCTTGTAGATTGCTGATGCTGGAAAAGAGCTTTAGAAAAGCGAAGCCTGGGTGGGTGACTGCTGCTTGCTGAGCTGAGCAGAGGATGGCAGGCAGTGTTTTCTCTTTGATGTCTGCTGCGTTTGACAGAGTTTCCCGGGTGGCTGGGCTCCTTTCAGGATGATGTTCCTGTTAGAAACAGCTAATTCAAGAGACATCAAATAGTTCCCAATTTAGCTTATTTTAAAGGAACTCAATATTGAAAGTGAAGCAGATACCAGTGAGATACTAGTGAGAGCAGCGGGTGGGTAAATGTATGTGGGGTGAGAAAGCAAAGGAACCACTTCAGAGTACTAAAAAAAATCCATTTGCCTTATGCTGATTTGGCTTCAGATACGTGTCTTCAGAGTGTCACTGATGTTAGATTTCCCCACTGTTCTTACCTACAAATAGGAGTGTATTGTTACTCACATTTAAGGAACAAAGTTGGGGAGGCTGAGAATCCGTCATTCAGACCCACGAAATACAGGTATGAAAAAGTCAATCACACAATATGATACATGCAGGGGTGAAGGAATATAAAGTCTGGTTTTGAGCTAGTGCATGGGTGTGTGCACTGCTCCTGGTTAAAAAAAAAAACCAAACAACCTGACAACAGGTCCAGTCTCTGAAGGGTTTTTCCTACCTTGTGTTACATAGCCCGTATCAGAGAGAGCAGGAGCCCATGGCACATGCAGAGGGCAGATGATTTATTCAGGTGTCAAGCTGATGCTTTTGTAAGAAGCCTAATTAGCTGCAGATCTGCCTCTTACCTGTATTCTGCATGGAAGTGAGTGGCTTGCTGCAGTATGAAGGTGCTTCGCACATCGAGCGTTACCAAGAGCTTGGACCGTGTGCTCCATTATACTCTATATCCCGTACATCTCCTTTCCAAGAAGTTAAACATTCAGGGTCTTTAACACATTTTAGTTTTGCAAAATCTGCTTGCTGGACATTTAATCCAAATTTACTGCGACAATTGGAAGAAGATCCTCTTTCCTTAATTATTTTGCAGCTACTTAAGGTTATCTTCTAGTATAATATCCAGTTTTTACTTTACTATTGAATTGAGTTTGAATATACTGGAAACACTGATGCTGAATGTCACTGTTTGCACTTAGCAAAGTAGCAGCACAATGCAGTTTATGCAATGCGAAATGCTTTCATTTTGAATGTTTTTAGTGATTTTTCGTATTTTCAGCATTACAAGTTCCACAAGTATTTGCAAAATGTTTCTTTTCGTAATAGTCAAACACCCGGTATGAGATTATCATATCCTATCTCTCTGATTACTATTTTGCCTTTTTCCCTTCACTAGGGGATTGTCAAATGGGTGTAGCTGATGACACTTCACAAGCTGACTGAACAAAAAAAAAAGCTAATTCTGTCAGCACTGACAATATTCACATTATATGTATATTATATAGAATAAACTTACTTGCAATCTCATCTAGAACTTTGATTTACAGTCTGGGACACTGCAATTAAAGAAAAAAACTGAATCCAAATACAAATTAGAAGACTCTGATATATGTTTGTGCTATCAAAAGGAGGGATTTTTCTTTTCTCTTGCATTTGGCTCGCATATGCGAGGAAGGAATAATATCTTTATAATGTTCTTTACTGGCGGTAATATTGAGATTTCTACTATGACTCTTACTGCTGAAATACTCAGGCCAACAAATTTATTGAGTGCTTTAGTCCTTGCTCACACTGGCATCTATCTCTATGACATAAAGACATCAGCTGAATGCATTATACACAGAGAAAAAACACTTCTCAGTGCTCAAGAATCAATTATTTTTATAGTTTCAGTATCTGTTGCCACACTCAAGAAAAGAAACAGAAAGAATTAAACACATGGTAGGTATTTCCAAGAATGCCTTCAGTGATGGCTTTCAAGACATGTTCCATCTTTAAATTACTTTTTGAAGAGGTGCTAGAAACACTATCCTTCTTGTGTATGATGTTCCAAAAGATTTTTCTGGAAAAACATCTGATTAAATTCAAGGTGAGAAGTTAGAAGTTGTTTGCTGAACGTTCTGTTATCGAAATCTCTGTCGTGTCAACTCCTGTACTGCATTCAGCAGAGTAGGATTTCCAGGTACAGTAACAATTCGTGAAATGATCAAGGTGCTCTTCAATTGTATTTGGACTTCTTTCTTTCTGTGTAAGGGAATAGCATCTTGATAGGCTGTTTCTGCACGCTCGCGGTTTTGTAAGGTTCCATCTTGCAGAAAATAAAATACTGTTAGTAGCTTATGGCAGACTTCACAGGCTGAAAATGTCCTGGTCCGAGTTAGAACAGAACTCATTCTGTTCCATGTTTTCACTTTCCAGCTCAGTCCCTTCTCAGTCACGGCACTTTCTGAAGTTAATGGCATATTTTTGCAGGCAGTGTCTGTTCCCAGCAGTGATAACGCTGGATGCTTGCAGTCACTACCAGGGGTTGGGATGCAGAAAGGCTCTTGCTTATACTTGCCCCTGTGCAGACCCAGGTCACTGCTAAATCCCGTGTCCCACACTGGGGTGTAGTAAGTGAGAGGCTGCACCTGCGGGGAGGAGCGGACAGGACGGGTGACCCTGAACTGACCAGCAAGATGTTCCATCCCACAGCTGTCATATTCAGTGTAAAGCTGAGGGATCACAAGGGTCAACTCTCTTCAATGGGCAGTGTCCAAGGATGTTCTGCCCTCAATCTCAATCCCAGTCTGTGCATTCCTGAATCTAGTTTAGAATTCAGCTCCTGCTTCTGGTTCTTGTCTGCTGCTGAGTCCAGTCTGGGACTTCCCAATGCCTGCCCCCAGATCAGTGGTGACGTGTTTGCCATCAGGGGGGTTGGGTTAGGTATTTATTTTGTGTATATATATAATTCTATTGTTATTATTTTCAGTAAAGCAGTTTTAGTTTTCTTTTCCAATAGTATGTCTCTCTCCCTTACTCCTTTTCTCCTTTGGGAAGGGAAAGGGGTTAATAGGGAGCATCTACCGTTCATCCAGTGGTCAGCCCAGCCC
Source organism: Buceros rhinoceros silvestris (assembly GCF_000710305.1). Lineage (NCBI taxonomy): Eukaryota > Metazoa > Chordata > Aves > Bucerotiformes > Bucerotidae > Buceros > Buceros rhinoceros. The sequence goes on from NW_010413422.1 coordinate 112,595, forward strand.
TAACCCTTGACAAAAAGTGGGATGCAGCACAAAGTTAGGATACATGTCTGTGTATTGGGTGTTTGTTAATACCTTGCAGATAAATCTTGCATTATATAAGTAACATCACTATTCTAATGCTTAATGTGTCAGCAGAGCTGCTAGTCTCTAAGTGTGTTTGGTTGATTGGTTGGTTTTTTGTGATGGTGTGATCTAGCTGTATTGCGTTTAGACCTTTGTCTTCATTTTGGAAGAATTGCTTTATTGCAAAGAGATTGGACCAGAATTTGTAGCTTGTGTAAACTATGATCCCCTTGATTTCCCTGTTTATACGTCATCATTCCCAAGCGATGCCTTGGAAATTATACACCTCCAGAAGACAGTCCCCCTTTCTCAGTTATGTTTATATAGGAGTGAAAAATGAAGAATACAAATATGGGTTCTACTTTCAAACTTGCAGTCTATGTCTTTTTTTTTTTTTGGGGGGGGCTTATGCTTCCTAGCGATGCCTTGGAAATTATACACCTCCAGAAGACAGTCCCCCTTTCTCAGTTATGTTTATATAGGAGTGAAAAATGAAGAATACAAATATGGGTTTTACTTTCAAACTTGCAGTCTGTGTCTTTTTTTTTTTTTTTTAGGAGGCTTATGCTTACTGACATCAACTGGAATTTTTTCACTGAATTCAATCATTTATTTTTGGAAGTTAGGAGTTCTGTTTGTCCTGGAAGTCCCTCCTGAGAAAGACAATTGCTGTCACATCCAGTGGCTCATGGAATGGAGTCCAGCTTATTGGATTTATTAGTAGTTTTGTCAGTTGTAGTTTTGAAATAAAAAAGGCACTTAAATGGGCTGGTGAAAGGTCCATGTAGAGAGTTGGAATAAAGTAAACTTTTTTTTTAATTTAATTTGTAGCATTTTATTTCATGTGGTTTACATTTTTCACAGTCCTTGTTCTGTGAAAACCTCTGCCATAATCAAGTTTCTGGCATCATAAAAGTGGCAGGTTTATGTCATAATTTTATCCTACCTCCATTTTGTAATCACTGTGTTTGACTTCACGCTGGCATAATAACAATAACAAAATGAGCGTTAACAGAAGCACTTCGACACCTAAGTCGCTTCTCCTGATAGTCCATGGAGCAGCAAGCTTTCCGCTCGGAAAGCCCCCGCCAGTCCCTGCCAGCCTTTGGTTCTCTCTATGTTAAACCTTTGTAGTTGGTTTGGAGAGAGGCTGGACAAGGGAGTGAGTAGACAAATACATAACTGCATTTTAATGGCTTGTTTCCTAAAGGTTCATTCATACTTGGTTAAATGCAGGATAATAAAAATGTAAAAGTAAGTTTTTACAGTCCAGTCAGTGTGTAGATAAGGACTTTCTGGCTGAAGCTATTTATTGTCAGTTTAGCCAGTATGTCCTTTTCCTGACATAATTGTCTTGGCTTTGAATAATTACAGAGGTAATAAACTGATCAGGAAATCTTCCTAATTTTTAGCGATGTATCTTCACACCTAAAGTGACCTATGGATTCTCCTTTGCAAATGTGGCTTTAAGTTGGCAGCTGTATCGAGTGGCGCTACTGAAGTCAAACCTGTGAAATAGAGAAGCCCAGGAAGACTTTATCAAAGCAATCTGTAATATTTAAGCAGAGAGAAATTAGTTGGGTAAGAATGAGATCAAAGCCTTAAGAGAGGGTAAAGAAAAGACTGTAGTGGTGAATAGTGATTACTTGTAGTTAATTTAAACTTACTGAAAGATTTTAAGGATCAAAGTTGGGTCTTTCGAGGAAGGGGATTCATCCAATTTCCTCTACTTATATTTTTCCAACATAAATTAATCTTGATACATTTTATTACCTTCTTACTTTTTTTGTAGGAGCAGGAGTGCTTTGACAGCCATTTGCTGAAACTCTTCAGCTTTTGTTTTTTGAAAACATGCAGGAATTTCGCTGTGGCTGGCTCTGGGTTTCGAGCCCTCTGGGCTGGCTCTGGTCCCTTCCTCAGCAGGGCACCGCGGCGCTGGTTGGTGCTCTGCTGGGGAGGAGAAATGCTGCCTCTGCAAAGCTGTCTTGGGTCCAGCCAAACGTGGGTGCTCATAGGTTATACGTGCTCTTGTAGGCATCCCTTTGGGGTGAAGTCAGCAAAAATATGTCCTTTATGTAGTTTATGGAAGTGAAATTCTTTTACAAATAAAGGTACATTCTGTAAATTGTATTCTGAGGTGCTTTGTCACCACGTGTTGTTTCTCAAAATGCAGGCTGAAGAGATAAAGACATCCACTGCAGCACTCGTTGTAGTTCAGGGTAGCAGAGAGAAGCTGCCTCTGTCTTAGTCCAGAGCATGTAGTCAAAAACATTTTTCAGTGTATTTTTTACTTATAGAAGCATAAAGATATTTGATCTTTTGAGTATGCAGCATGGCCAAGAATTTCAATATTATATTCTTAAGTAATTCCATTAAAGTGCTCCTTAACAAACATGTGATGTCAAGTTTTCATTTGTTTGCTCTTTGGCTTTTAATCCTTCAAAAACTGATTGTGGCCATTGTGTTTATTATATTTTTTAAAACAGTATGTGTAATAGTAAACAACAAGTCTTAAACTCTTTGTCTGCTACTGATTGGGTAATCTATGTGAAGAGAGCACAATGTAATGAGTGATTGATAAATAGAGTTCTGTATTTGAAATTTAACAATACACCTTCAGCACTAGGATGTTGGTTTAAAATTGATTATGGCTGCCTATACCCATTCGTTTACTGGTAAATCTATAATGAAACAGGAATGTAATATTTGCCAAATAAAGTGTTTTAGCATAATGGCAATATCCCTTTAGGGTAACCTTGCAAATTCTGCTTTCTTACCTAATGGCACCTGTGAACATATCCCATCACACAATGTTCTTTATCTTTTCTGCAAGTGTCAAAAGCCACCAAAAATGTCTCTTTTTGAATTTTAGATTAATGTTCGACAGCTGTGGCAATGCTGGTATATAATAGAGCTGAATGGATTTAAAATATATTTAATATATTTAAAATATATTACAAATTGACCTGTTCTAAGTAATAAAATTAATAACTGAGTAGCAAAATAATAAAGGATGAATCAGGTATTGCATGGGGGGTACAAAGTATCTTGGAAATTATGTTTTAAGGGATAATTAGCAGTAATTTTGCTTTTTTAAAAAATTATTCAGATAATTAAACATATATGTTACAATTTTAAACAAAACATACTATTTGGAAAAATGTTCAGCCCGACAGTTCTAGTAGGTTTTCCTGCTGGCAGTTAAGTTTTCCTCCACTGCGTACAAGTGAAGAACTATGGGATGTGTTACGTTTCTTTATGTGCTTGTATGGATGTGAAATCCAGGAGGAGAGTTTACAGTAGCAATAGATTCTGTTTAGGGCCATGATAATTTAATGTACCTGGTGGTTGTTTCCAGGCTCTCATGATGGGATTTCACCTCATTTCACCTGGTCGATGACGCGGTGAAGCGCTGGTGAAAGCAGGGACTCCCCCCTTTTCTCTGAATCTCTTGCACACTTGAGCTGGATGTAGTGATCTCCTAGTGATCAGGGAGATGCGGTTTGTGGTCACAAAGGGAGTAGGGAAGAAGCCAAATGGGAAGTGCAGCGTCTTTCCGCTCAGCTCGCTGAAGCAACTCTCTCTGCCATTTAACCATCATACTTCCAGTGCAAGGGAAAGACGCAAGATCTGTCCTTGGACCGTAGTTTGCTGCAGACAGCGGTGTCCTGAGTGGTCACCCTGTACCTGCTGTCCTCTGGGTACTCTCCTAATGCTCAGGACAATGGCCTGACTTTGACCCACCACCCTGCAGTGTTGGCAGTTTGGTATTCCGCACGCTGACAGCCAGGCAATTGTTCCCGCTCTTCTGGCCAAACCTCGAGGCAGTGTGAAGTGTTAACGATGTTGATCTCAATAAAACTATCTCTAGTTTGAACCAGGTAAGAATTTGACATGCTGAGTCTGGAATTTTCCTGCTTAAAAGCCTTCCTACAGCCTTGCTGGTACCTGCTGCTGACACCAACGTTTACAGACACTCTTTGTCTTGCTGTTCTGTGACAGGCTGAGGAAAACCAGAGTTGCAATTTGGTTGATCTCATGAGAACAAAGATGGGTATATTGGGGATTTTCTTTCCTTCAGATCATACTATGAGCACGATTTATAGCCCTCATGTAGTTTTGACATGGCAGACTTTTTAAACAGGCTTCCAAATCACGGCACCTCTTTTGATGACGTCCTGTATACAAAAGCATAATTGCTAGGTCTGCTGACTAGGCATTCAACTTGGCTTTTCTTATCTCTTTAATTTTTAAAAATTCTAGTTCTTAAACTTTTTTTTATCCTGTGAAGTGACTGGCAAAGCTTCGATACAACATTGGTATAAGGATTACCAAAGTCTTAGCTCTGAAATCTTTTTAGTCCAACCTTAATTTTCTTCTTCCTTTAAATCTGAACCATGTTTAAAATTTTATCCTTAATTATGAAAATCACAATTGTTATATCTTCAATTCATGAGCTTCTTCCACTTACTAGTAATTACAGCCTAGGGGAAAAAAAACTTGCTAGCTTCTTTAAGACCGAAATAGAAAGCTGGGCGTTTGTTCTTTCTCGATTAATACTTGACTGCTGGTAGTGGTGTCCCACCTTCTGTTAGGCCCGTGAGGCTGCTAGTCATTGTCGTGAAAAAAGTAATGATTTCTAAGCTTGTGCAACTGGAATGCTCTGTAAGAATTGTGCTGAAATACTTCATCCCTCGTACATGAGGCCAGGTATGCAGCTGCCTACAGTGATCTTCACAAAGAATTTAAAAAACCTGCTTCTGGAAAAACATGTATAAACTGTGTAATTCTGCACTTACCTGCTAGTAATCGAGATGCTACATAAATAGTCCTATAGTTTAACAACAAAAATCTGCGCTACAGATTCGTATGAAAGACGGGGGTATCGTGAGTGTGTGTAGTTAGCCTAAACCCATTAGCCTAAACCTTCTTGCACTGTGCCGTGGGGAGGTTTAGATTCTGGAATAGATGCAGGGAGTCACATCTCTGAGTTGATGATAGTTGATGTCTTTAAAGTCATGAAAGTCTGCATCTCAATGGAAATTTTTTTGATGATATTACAGTATTCCTTGAAGAGGTTTAAATTCCAAAACCACTGTCACTTGAAAGTGGCTTATTATCTCTGTATCTAGTTTCAGTGAAAAGGCACATGGCATAACACATACTTAATCTTATTTAGAGGTTATCTAAAGGACAATATGCACAGGGTGATGAAAAATAGAGGTTCAGTGGATACAAACACTTTTCACTATCAATTTGTTGCAGAGTGCGTCTACCTGCAGGTCTTTGATTACCAGATGAGTAAGGGAGAAGAACTTAAAAGTAACTTCTTACAGGGCCAGCAGATCACTGCTCAGTCAGATAAAGGACATGCCTGATCAGGGAAAATAACATTTGCATCTCAAAGAAGGAATAAAATATTCACCATATCTCATTTATTTGGCTACATTTAAAAACTATTTATAACAGCAATTAAAAATAAACATGTTTGGAATATGAGAACAAATGGGGGGGGGGATTTGTTAAATCTGCCCAACTCCATGAAAACCTCAAAACAGAGATTAATTCAAAAAGCTGAAAGACTCCATTTTCAAATGGGCTTCTCTGACTAAAGAAACCTGAGGAAGACAGAGTCCCTGAGGAGGTTTTGTCATCAAAAACGTCTAAAGCAAATCATCTCGATATAAGTAGAGAGAGGCCTTTAAGATGTAATCCTAGTGTGATAGGTTAAGTGTGGTTTCTTTGTCATCCCTTCTTCTTGTAGCTATGTGAAATAGTTAAGTCCGTTTCGGATAGTGCATAAAGTTCTTCTATTTTCAATTTACTTTTAGGCAAGTTTGTGTTAAAGTTAGGTATAGGGTTTTCCTGGTCAACATCAAACTGTCCACCGAAGGGTGTCTTCTGTAAACCAGAATACTCCAATCTGAAAAAGTGTTCAGCTCTCATTAATGCTTTACTCTGCGATGTAAAAGAGTAATGGTGTGTGGCCCCCTAGAAATTTCATAGGCCATTTAGTGATGTGGTTTTGAGGTGTGGAAGAAATGTCGTCTAGTGAGCAGTTTTAACTAGGATGGGTCTCTGGAAGGCAAAAAGCTACTAATAGCTGCAGTCAGCATGGTATCGTGATGTTCTTCCAAATCTAAGGGTATGGTTGGATAAGAAATCTAATATCCATGAACACTAAAATATAATACAAAAATCTGGAGACCCATGGCAAGAATTTCCCAAGTGGGTTTTCAGCTTGTGAACAGAGTACATTTGAAATAGTGTTCTCTGCACATGCTGGTGTTTGGAAAGATGTGTTCTGTGAAAACAAATAAGATTCCTTCAGTTTGAAAATGCCAGAGTATTTACTTGCTAAATAAAATATAAAGAAAGCTGTAAATATGCTTCATTACAACACAGCCTGGTCTTTAGAGGATTTTGAATAGCTGTTGTGCACAGTGGAAGACAAATTAATCTCTCCGAATCTCTCTCAGCTGAAACATTCTAATGTTAACTAACAGTTTCTAGTGATCAAAGTGATTTAGTTAAATTATTTATTTGCATATGCATTTAAAAGTTTTTATTGTTGTAGCTCAAGGGAAGAGAAAGGAAAGTGGAAGAAGAAGGAGGAGGTCTTAAGATAATTACCTGAGATTTAAGAGCAGCTGGCCCTGCCTTGTCCTACTTTCAAAGCTAGACCGGGCATCTTTGGCCGCCTAAGAGCTTCTGATTGCCACGTGGTCTTTGCCATGGCTTCTCACTGTTAGAATTACGGTCATTTCTGCCCTTCCTCTAGTAACAGAAATGATCAAGAATAGCTATTTTCATCCGTTAAAAAACACATTGTGTTGTATTTCAGTACAGTCAAACTCTTTGCTTAAAGGGTGAATCTTTCAGTTTTCCTGCAGAGGCTGTTGCAGTTGGGTGTGTTTTATTGTCTCTTTTCTGTTGTTCTCTGTATCGATCTCTTTGATAGGAAAATTGTCAACTTAAATATCAGAACCAGGTTCTGTTTGGCGCACAAGAGAAATTGGTGGAAGGCCAAGGTTATAACTTTGCTCCTCCTTTTTTTCATATTTATTTTCCCCCCCCTTCAAGTTAATTAGTTAAAATTGCATATTGCTGCTTTCAGTTAGTACTTTAGCTGGTGTCTGCTATGTGGTAGTCTATAGCCCCAGGAAACAAACTGATTAATGAAAGTTAATTGGGGTGCAAATTTGTTTGTATTGGCGTTTGAAGTCTGAATCAATACAAACAAATAACAAACAAAGCAACTAAACTATCAAACCTTGTATAGCTCAGCTTCAAAATGAAAAAGGCAGCAATTTTTGGTCTTTAAAAATATCTGTTAGCAAAAATGAAGCAGGGAGAAAATTGCCAGCTTTTAGTACATATTTTGAGTATCATTCCTGTTCCCTTTCTAGTTCTAATGCCTTTGAAACTTAAAAAAAAAACCTACACAGAACAAAACCTCTAGAAAACCATTTAGAAAGGGCAAGGCAAAGAACTTTTTGTCTTATCACCTTTACATTTGTGGAGACATTAATTCTCAGAACTCATAGGAGGAATATTCTGTTATGGCTTTCAAAAATGAAATAAATGTAAACAGAATACCATTCTGCCTATTCTCAGGAGCAGGAGGCATCAATCTGTATGCTATAGCAATCCTTCCTTTTCATTTGTTGTCTTCAGGGCCACATTTTGCATGAATGTCTTGCCATATATGTATAATAAAAACCTCTATAATAAAAATAAAAAGGGTCCAGAATGGTAATTAAGCTATTTCTGGCTTTTTTTCTCTTGTAGAATAGAAGGGTTTTTATTGAAAGGTTAATGCAACTGCATATTTTGATTTTTTTTCAGCCATTCTTTACAAAGAGTAATCCCACAAAGAATTCTAGAAAATACTATTAGCCACATATGTGAGTATCATGTTTGTGTCCAGACTTCAGCATGTATATTCATACATCTGCAGATAGTTATATGGATATGTATATCCATATATCCACATATGGATATGTGATTCTGTCACTGGAAGCTTAAGCACAGGGTGCCTTTGAATGGTTATTTCTTCATGTCGATCGCTTTTGTAACAAAACTGCACAATAAATTCAGCATCCTGTAATCAGCATTGTGCTGAAAACAGATAAACCGTTATTTCAGATGGCAGGTTATAAATATCAGTTATGACGGAAAAGACAACTTTAATCTAATGAGAAGCATAACTGGTTAATTACATTGCCTCGGATCTGCTTTATGCACTTATCAAATATGAACAAAACCCTTCTTCATTGCTCGTGAATGAAAATGTATTAAATTGCTAATTGTTGCAGTTACTTTTTATGGAAGAATCAGTAAGTGAAGTGTTCAAGATTAGTTTCAGATCTGTCCTGTATTATCATATTCTGCAGACAGGACATCATTACATTAAAATAGACCATTTGATTTGAGTCATTTGCAGGTTGCTATGATTTTCAAAACAAATGAGGTTTGACCCTACTCTGCTCCCATTGGATCTGGCCTGTTTCAATGATTCTGTGATTTTATACTTAAATTGGTTTTTTTTTATTTTGCGTTTCTGTTTGCCTGTAGCTTAAAGAAAAAGATAATGCATTAAAGTAAGTGGCACTGGTAAGGTAAGGTTAAAAACCTTTGGAAGACTCTCAAAAGTCTCTCTTTGCATATCTCACTTCTGACCTGATTGACTCCCTTTTTTTGAGTTCTGATTATAGCCTGCTGATGTGATGTAAATTATTTATATGGGCTAGATGGAGACTTCCAATCACTGTTTTACTACTAGTTAACTCCCAAAGAAGGATTAAGAGTCAAGGTCCCCTGAGCACACAAGTTAGTGTATCGCTTCATGAAGTTATGTTATTTCTAACAATAACAATTAATATGAGATAAATTGGATTTTTGTAGTCATTAGCTACTTCAGTGGTGGGTTTTTTGTCTGGTTTTTGTGATGACCTGAGATTGTATCCATAAACTCTTGGAGATCAAATCCTCATACCTGATATGGTTTGGTGTTTGTATCTGATTGTACATGTGGATCCCTCTTCAGCACAGTGTAAAAAAATGGCAGAAAAAAAGACAAAGGAAAAAAACCCCTCTTCTTTGCACCTTCAAGTCTTAAATTTTACATATCATTACTTCTTTCCTGTGTGTCATTCAGACTTCAGATTCTTTTTTTTTAATGTAAATAATCCACTATGCTTTTCTTCTCGACCTTAGGTATATTAAGTTAATATCTTATGTCAGACGTAATTATAATTTTCAATTTTTCAAGCATTCTTCTGCTTGATTATTTTTAGTATTTGGATTTTTACATGTTCTCATTTTTCCTGCCTGCCTGCATTGAGTCTGGACAGTGTGTATGAGACAGATTATTTTTCTCCTTTTTGCCAAGTTCTACAACTTTTCTATTTGAGTAGCTGCATAATGATAACTATAACAGTTCTGTAATTTGAAATTCTGCAGAAGTAATATCTGCTTGGAAGTATGTTAACCTGATCTAGTGGAAGTAGAGGAATGTTTATTTTTTTCAAAAAGACTCACTTGAAAAGAAAATAAAATCTAGTGACTGCATATTTAAGCTTCGATTTAAATCATGATCCTGTACCTTGAAGTTTTAAGGGTGGAGTTTTAGAATGTAAATTGTTCAAATAGGGAGACCGGGGTTTCTGATTCCTTTAAAAACTTCAAGGGGTATGCAAGCTGTCCTGAAGGGAGATCCAGCTCATCTGCTAACCCACTGGTGTAAGAAGATTTTAATTACTATGAAGGTCATTGAGACTGCCGTTCTATAAACCAGTACTTTTTCCCTGGCTCTTGTAGGTGTGAACACAGATACCGCCGTCTTAGGAACATTTGTAATTATGCTGGGTTTATCAGTTACCAACACAGATCACTACTGAAAACAAAATCGATACAGTTACAGTAAATATATGCTAATGCTTATTAGTAAAAATGTGTAATTACATACCCAGAAGACCTAAAGGCTGTGGTGAGTTGTACTCCTTGTCATGGTAAAGTGCACAGCAGATGATACTGCTTCTCCTAAGGGCTCGCAGTTTTATAACGGAGAAGGGCTCTTTTCTTTGTGTCAGGTCTCACTTACCTTGAAAAATTACTCTGGGATACGGACATTGTAACGCATTCTAATACTGCTTTTAATTAATGATCTCTAATAAAGATAATAAGTCAGCTTGCATTCGACCAGATTAGTTTAAAAATGAACTTTGAATTACAGTTTAAGGGACTAAGTCAGGCAGAGACTGACAGAAAGAGTCTGACTGACTGTAAGGAAACGTTGACTGGAGACAGATCTGAACTGACCTGCAGCATTCAGGATGTTCTCTGTCAGGACAGGACCGTTCTCCTGCCCCTTGGACTTCTCATCCAGTTTTCCATTCTTAGAGAGTTGAGAATAGAAGGATGATGTATTTTGTGATTATTTTGTTATTCTTTGTTTGTGACCCATTTCTTGCAGTGCTTTCTTCTTACCTCACAAAAATGTCTCGATGTTCAGTGGAACACACGCCCGCTTTTCATCTGGCTCACTTCCTTGCTTTTCTTTCTTCTGTATGCAATTAATTCCATATCTATATATTATGTATTTGATCTAGATGTACATATTCATTCCACTGAATTGAAACTCTGAAGTACCCTAGCATGTGATATCTATAAATTATTCAAAATTCCAGTCATAAATTTTAATTTGATTCTGAACAACATACTAATCTAAGGAGATGTTAAGTAACCTTTGCAATATATGTTGATATATAAATAGTGGCATTAATGCCTCTGAACATTTCGATAAGTCTTTCATGGTATCATACATTCTCCATCTCTCTCAGTTCTAAAAGCCATTGTTCTCATATATAATTTTCTTACTGAATTTTCAGAGCCATATAGAGCTACTCTACAAGCTGTTTTCGGTTCATTTTGCTCACATGAAAGGTAAGATTGTGCATGGAGAGTTTAGGAACCTAGTTTTGCCCATTATCGTCAAAGAATCATGGAACGATCTGGGCCATGCAGGATCTCTGGATGTCTTCTTTTCCAAACCCTACTGAAAGCCGGGCAAACTTGGGGTTGCATTAGGTTACTCAGGGCCTTTCCCGGTTATTTTTAAATATTTCCAAGAATGGTGATTCCACAAACTCTGGGCAACTTATTCCAACCTGTATTTGTGAATGTTACAGGGTCAAAACCAAATAAAAATGATTTTGAAGTGTTGTGATTTACACATCACAGTTGTCCTGGAACTTCAGGAGGAGCAATTAATTAGCGTAAGCATGGGATCCTCCGTGTAACATGATAACATTAAATAAATAAATCTTGTCTCTATTTGTTGAATTTTTGTATTAATTATTATTATTTGTAACCATATTTGAGTTATCATTTAAGAGTAAGAGCTCTCACAGGTACCCATCAGCAGAAGTATTTTGTCTTTTAGTTATGAATACAAAATGGTCTCATTTGATTTAAAAATCAAACAAAACTTTCTTGTGAATTGCTCTGAACTAAAAAAAAGAAGTTTTTGTTGTTTGTAGTACAAATTAGTGTAAAAGGATTAAATAAAACACAGAAAACAATCAGTGGCAAGAAGCAGATTTAACCTGGGGGTCTTATCTTTTGGATATTTCCTGAAGTAATTGTTAACTACGAGAAGCAGAGGCAGACTTGACAGCACTGCAGTATACCTGCCAGGAAGGATGTAACAAACCGTTTCAATTGCTAATGCACTGATACTAGCAGTGCGAGCCATGGCAATTGTTCTATCAATAATTACTGAGACACGGTAAAGAATAGTGTCCATTGCTCGATGTAGCCAGCCAAATGGAGGCCCAATAATTGTCTGCTGCATCAAACTGTAAAATATAATGACTTTTGAAGGTGGAAGTTTATGAGAGCAGTTCATTATGTGTTCCAAACAATGCTTTATTTCGCTATTGTTTTTTCATTATGTGGATAGGATGCACTGTAGCAGAAATTGGGCTCAGGGGAAACAGTGTCTACCAGTAGTTTAACCTTTTGACATTCCACTAAAAAGCGCAGGTTCTTCTGAAATACATAATACATGAACTCCTCTGATTGTTTAGCATTGATCAGTACTCAAGTAAATTGAGTTACTATCTTATTAGCATAACCAGCAAGGCTTTAGTGATCCTCTTCACCCTCCCATGGTGTATCAAGTAGCTTAGGGATTTCTGCTTCTTTAAATCTGCAAGTCAGTTTAAAAACCCCACATAGCTAGAGAGCTCTTTAACGAAGGCAGAACAGTATTGTGACGCGGCATCCTTCTGCCTGCAGATGCATCCATTTTAACTTCAATGTGCAGGTTCCAGTATAGATTAGTTCTCAGACTTCTTGTCTTCTGTTGTCAGGTCTATCCGTCATTACATTCTCCTCTCTCTTAAGTGTGTGTGTATATATATATATATATATATACATTACATATCATTGTATATGTACAATAGATATTGTACATTTCTGTCATAACATAATTAGGCTGTGTTTCAAAGGCAAAGTTAATAAAACTTTGAGTACCTAGCAAAGCAGAATGTTCAATACATACACCTTCCTCAGAGAAGAAACAAGGAAAGCCTGTTTTAGAAGCACGATGACCTTTATCTAAACGTGTGCGCACGGGTGATGTCTTTAAAAAGCGAGCAGTTTGTCACTGAAGAAGTTTTCCATTTGCCACGTTAACTTTTCGTCTTTCCTTCCTTTCACTTTTCCAGTTGGAGAAAGCAAACTGGCCAGGATGGGTAGAATATTTCTAGTGTGAAGTAGACTGATCGAGTGACTCTACTTTTATCTTCAGTTGTACATAATTATAATTGTCAGCATTTATTTTTAACTGTCAGCAAAAGGTCAGGGTGAAATATTATGTTGAATCAGGGGATCATGCAAGATTAAGGCTAACCATGTGTTAAGAGCATTTCAACTCTGAGGGAGGCATTTCTGTCTAAATTAAAGTTTGATGTTGTGGGAACTATCTTTGATTTTATAATGTTCTAAGCCAGTCGTCCAGATTATCAAAGGTAGTTTCCCTGTAAGACAGGCAGAAAACATCAAAAAGAACCCTTCCCAAGACTGACTCCTACAGCTTTAATTGTTCAGCATCTCTGACAGTTTGGAATCCCTACTTACTTGTCAAACACCGCCTTAGCTGTTTCAGGTGATGCTCGGATACCTGGAGCTGCAAGAGCCTGGCAATCGTAGGGGTACGTCAGGCAGCAGAGCCCCAGCTTTGGTGCCTGCTCCTTGGTCTGCGCGCTGGTGAAGTGTGTGTACGTATTTGACAGACGATATGTGGTATTAGACCAGGAGTTTGGTGCCTTAATCATTGTTGCTTATCATTTTGGTCCTTTTCTCATTGAGTTCCTACGTGTCTTTAGTTGTTAAATATCTTGCATTCTGTTTATGCTCAGACACTTCAGAAGTGGAGTAACCAGCACAGAGCTTGATTTTTAAAGAAACTGATTCAGAGGAATTTCGTTGTAGCAGATGTCGCTTAGGTTATTAATGACCTGTCTTCAGTGCATTCTTCACACAGTACTGAACTGAGCATGGGTGGATTTGTTGTTAACACACATGGGAGATCTAGATATAGTTAAACAATAATTGCCAAATCCTTTTCCATACAGATTTTCTTTTTTAACAAACCAAAGCTCTGAGTTATGTGCAAAATTCAGCTTTCCCAGTTAAACTATGTGCTCATATAACCTTTTATTTAGATTTTGGTCTAATAATGGCATGCAATTGGGTGGTCACTACAGAAATACATTGCTTTTCCTTTTCAACAGGTTAATTGCAGGACTCTTGTGTCTGGCAGTGCAGATACATAGAAAGAAGAAGAGTCAGATGTTGTTGTGGTATTTTTACACTGTAGAGTAAGCAGCTTCTCCACAACAGGTTAACTTCAACAGACTTAGTGTGAGTATGCTGCGGAGCAGCAGACCCTTAGCAAGGGGGAGGGTCTGTGAAAGTCCTGTGAGATTTATGGACAAATTCTGTCAGATGAGCCAGAAGATAAAACCAGTTATTGGCAATGTGCTAATAGGAGATTCCTGCCTATATGCTGATACTCCCCTCATCTGTACAGAGGAAATAATCAACCTCATTAGCATAGTAAAATTTATCAGAGCAACTGTCGCTTCCTCAGTCTGTACATGGCTCTTCGTGGGAAAAGCTGGGAAATGCTGCCAAATGGAGATTGATCAGGAGGCTGAGAAGACTTTCCTGAAGAATCATATTTTTGTTATTTGTTTACTTGGGATCTCAGGTAGCCTATTCTGTAAAACTTTTTTTAGAAAGATTGATAACTCATTAAAGATTTTAACTTTACTGAAGTGCTTTGAAAGAGTAAATGATATGAATTTTCTGTCAAAACTACACGAGAACTGAATTATTCTTAGAACTTGCACTTGAAAAGAATCCTAAAACGGTAAGTGTTTTAAAATAGGATTTTAAACAACTGATCATTAAACTAATTTCAGGTCCAATTCCATTTTCTGAAGGTGGATTGAAATTTTTAGCTTCTGAACATTTTTTTTATCAAGTGTAGTTTTTTCAAATATTAAGAGTGAATCAAGAACATATGCTTTTAACAGACCAAAATCAAAATGTGTATAATTCACATTGTACATACGGGCCTTCCTGTTGGAATTGCTATGCACAGTGTTTCTGCGCCCCCTTTAGTAGATGGCAAGGTCTGACATCACAGTATCTTGAAAAGTGGCCATAGGAAATATTTTCAGTTTTCAATATAAAAAATGTTGGCAAAAGTACTTGATCTTGAAATTCATCTTTTTTCTGCAAGTCACGTGAAGTGTTTTAACTTCTATCCGCTGCAGACAAGATTAAAAAAAATATTACTAACTTGGGGGCTTTGGGTGTTGGTTTGTGGTGTGTGGTTTTTGGGGAGTTTTTTGGTTTGTTTGTTTTTGTTGTTTTTTTTTTTTTTTTGACTGCACAAGTGAAAATAGCTTAATAGGGCCTTGTGCTTGGTAACCAGCAAGATCTTACCATTTTGAAACAGGTTTCCTTCCAACTGTCAGAAGTGGATTCTCAAGAAAGCACTAATCCTGTGTGGTCCTACTGCCATTATGCTTTAGAGAGGATCTGTGGGGTGTTTTTCCAAAAATCTGGTGCCTGGGCAGAGCTCTGTAGGTAGATCCATCATAGCTTCTTGAACAGCTTCTATGATGATCAGATTAATTCTGCAGCAGTGCAGTAATAAAAGGTTAAAATCCAAACCAGTGACTTCCCATTTATGCTTGATGTAAAGTTGCTCCTTAATTTGTGTTGAGGGGTAATCAAAGTACCCACATCAGGTAGGTGTGTAGGGGCAGCCACTTGCCTTTTGGCCTGTCGAGCCTAAGAGGCAAATTGCCTGACTTACAACGTAACTACTGCCATTAATATTTATAAAAGGATAGCATGTGCTCTGTACCATGAACCTGAGGTGTAGGAGAGCTGGGATGTGAGAGCTGTCGCTGGCCGTATTTCTACCTCTTTATAAAAATAAATGATGAAAGGAATTAATAGGTCACCGAATTCATCCTTGCAATACAGTCTACCAAAATCTAATAAGCTCAACCTCAGCTAATTTGATTGAAGATTTTAAATAATCAAACCAAATCAAAATCCTGCATTTTAAAAAGGAATCCAATCAAAGGGTTCTCATTATGGCCGTGGAGAGATACATCTGCATGCCTCTCTGTACGTCAGCTGTATCTGTCTAGGTATACAATCACAACTCTAGAACACTGGCTTTAATAACCCTCGAATAGAAGTATAGTGGTTTGAAGCCTAATTAGGAGTAACGTGAGCAGGAGATTGATTGGAAGACATATGCTAAGACAAAAGTTACTTATACTAAAGAATAAAATATATACTAGACAACCACTTGCCTTAGCCTTTGTTACAGGGATTGTGAGTGCTTCTTGCCAACAAAAGGGCAATAGCTTAATTCTTTGAAAATCAGAATAACTGAGTTTTCAGAAGAGTTTAATAGTCTTGCTAGATGGAAAGATAGATGTACAGCGTGTAAAAGTTTATGAAAACATAATCAAAATCTGATTCTTAGATATTTATATTTTATGGTGACTTTCATGGCATACAAGATAACTCAATTTATCTTCATGATGATGTGATAAGTCAGCGATAAGTCTCTGAAATACCACCTGTCTCAAGAAGCTATTGCTGATGTTGCCAAGACGATATTTGCCCGTTACATATCACCAGAAGACAGTAACCCAGTAGAGGTCATATTGAAATGACTAATAATTTGTGGGTTTTTAAAAATTCTTAATGTTGAAGGAACAGTTTTCCTTAGGTATTTGGTATTTATCATAAAACAAGAACTATTTATGTTCCTTAAATTTAAAAATAAAGGTGGATCTACATTTTCCTCTTAGATATTTAGCCTGTTCGTCTAATAAATTTTGTCTTTCTATCTTTTGGATACAAAAACCCCATCCTTTATAGTCTTAATAGTTCTTTAATGTGGCATTTTATTCAGTGTCTACCGGTCTTGACTGGTATGGCTTTTAGCCTTCTTCGACTGAAAGGAGTGTTTTCAGGCTTTCATCTGTTTAATTTCTGCCTGCAGTATTTTGTTACAGATGAGCCTCCACAGATTTTGGCTGTGCAACACTTCAGTTCACGGCACAGACATGCAAACAATCAGAGCTGGTTTTGAAACACTTAATTGATTAATTTTCCTTTAATTATCTTTTTGCTCAAACTGCTGAACTCTGCAGTCTTTCCCCAGCACATAAGGATATTTTAGAGAGAGAGATACCAATAAAAACAAAATGTCAAACCCATATTCCTATCTGACATCCACCTTTATCTGGCAGTTTGCAAACAAATGCCTTTAGAGTGGAATAGAATTATTACCTGCTCTGCTGATAAATTTCTCATCAAAGCCATACAAATTAAATTCAAGTGTCTCTTCCAAAGCTCTTGCTCTTCATTACTTGGACAATATTTATTTATAGTTCTCACCTAAATTCTGCAGAAGAACATTTTCAGTATTTTTACGTGCTTAGGCCTGATTAGTAATGCGCTTCCAATGGATGAGTTTTCATCAAAGGGTCTCCTATCTTTGTCTCCCTTCTTATAAAGATGCAATATTTTTCTCCCTGAATATACTTACCACATGATTGTATCTTTTTTTTTTTTTTTTTTTTTTTTTTTTTTTTTTTTTTTTTTTTTTTTAAGAAGAGAATCTTCCTTTTAATTGATTGGTTCAGCATTGACATAATAGAAGTATTTTCAGCAGAAGGAGAATTTACTATGTTCTTGGTAAAAAATGAAACGTTCCTTTTGCTACACTTCTGACAAGTACAGTTAGTTCTGCACTGGAACTTAAAAGAGCTGCCTAAATTCCTGGCTTTGCTACAGATCTTTTTTTGGGAGCATAAGCAAATTGTTGAAATTTCTCTTTGCCTCAAGTCTCTGTTTTGTTAATGGGGGTGGTAACACGTCCCCCTTTTTTGATAGTTTTAATAGAACAAATACTCCTGACACATTTAGGTTCCATAGTTGTACAGATCATATCTATACCTACAATTATTTATAGTCAAAAACTCAAGATATGCTTTGTAATCAATAATTTGGTGTTTATTGCAAGGGAAGACTGAAAAAGTGTTTGAAGTATGGGAAGGGTGGAGTGTGGTTCTAACTGGGGTTTTGACATTTTGTACTCTGTAACCACACACTAGTTAGTATTCTGAAGTTGGGTTTTTTTTCTAACTTAAAATTGGATTATTTTAATGATTTATTCAATACGTTAAGTAGGAGGTAGGTTAAACTTCTGGTATATTTAAAGGATCTAGTCCTGCATATTTTCTAGGCTAAACCCAACAATTTTTCAAACCTAGCAAAATTTTCCTAAATTGTGATGACCACAAGGTGTTGGCAAAGTGATCCTGTGGCCAAAGCTGTTAACATTCTGCTCTCTGCTCAGTCATTAAAATCTTTGTAAAGAGCATTACTAAAAGTGAGTCATTTGTATTCTGCTAGAAAAGTAATCAAGTAATTACCCATGTTACAGCACCTGGTTTTAAGTTTCCAACGTAAATTCAGAGTCATTCTAATGATAACTTCACTGGTAGCGCCCCAATAGAGAAGCAGAATTTATTTATTGGCAGTCGTATGTTACTTTAGCTACCAGGTAATTACCAGAGGTCATTCTGTGCCTGCAGGGAAACATATGTTCTCGTGTAACCCACCAGACATCTGTCTGGTTTACTAAACTCTGCTCTGTGTGGGGGAATGTTGCTGTGCGAATGTGTGGGTACAAATGATCCTGTGTTGTCTGTAATTCAGCCAGTGTGGTGATCTGAAATAATGCCTGCGGCATTTGTGTTCCTTGGTAAATAAGTTCAGCTATGATTCATGTGGTACCCATAACTCATGGACTGAAATGATTTCAGGCTTGCATTGCAAATATGGAAAGGGTCTCACTGAAAAATAATGTTGATTTCTGATAACAAAGTAAAGCTCAATTTTCCTTGTGCAGTTTCTTCTCTCCAGGCTAATTTTTTCTTTAAACTTCTTGCTCCAAGCTTGCTGATAATCATAGATCATCTGGTTGGAGGAGACCTTTAAGATCATCGAGTCCAACTGTTCACCCTGCACTGCCAGGGTCCCTAAACCACGTCCCTCGGCACCAAACCCACACGACTGTTAAACACCGCCAAGGATGGGGACTCCACCACCTCCCTGGGCAGCCTGTTCCAATGCTTCACAACCTCTGTAAAGAAGTTCAGTCTTCAGTTATCAGAATTTCTTTAGCCCTATTTGTACCTCCCTTTTCAGTTTGAGGTGTATATCTGAAACTTAGGCTCCAGAATGAGCAGTGCCGCTATCCCCAGACTGCCGCTAACAACCTGACACCTCCGAAAGACCTCCTTTACATCAGAACTCTCCTGGGGTTGCTGAGGAGAGAGCTTTCTAAGGCAGGGTGATAGACTGGTCCTCTTTTTTTCCTGAAGAACAGAATTGGTCAGCTTACAGTGTTAATGAAGAAAATGCACTTAGTGTTATACTTCCAAAAAAGTACACAGAATGTAACAGCCTGATCAGTTCAGTACTGCATTCAGTACGTCAAACGTTTTAACTTTTTGGATACAACATTTTACTACTTTAAAAACCAAGTATTTTCTCATGCTTGTTGCTTATAGATGATGGAGGTGCCTATAGTAAAGGCCAGAGGTGAGAATGAATGTCGAGAAGGAAAGTTTAATAGCTTTTTCCTATAATATATATCCAAGCCACTCCATTCATGTGGCGAGTTTGATTGTCAGGCAAAAGACTTGCACAGTTCTTCAAATTGTATCTCGTACAGAACAATGTGATTTTTGTACATTTAATAGATTTACTTCCAA
Source organism: Buceros rhinoceros silvestris (assembly GCF_000710305.1). Taxonomy (NCBI): domain Eukaryota; kingdom Metazoa; phylum Chordata; class Aves; order Bucerotiformes; family Bucerotidae; genus Buceros; species Buceros rhinoceros. Next base: position 132,055 of record NW_010413422.1, read on the forward strand.
GGAAACTTAATTCTGCTTAGAAATTCAGTGTTTGTAGGGTGACAAGACAAAGCTTGTAGTAAAGATAAATTAAGGAACTGTGATTCTGACAAAAGTGGCACAAGTTTAAATAATCATCTCAAAAACATAGTCTTGACATGCTGAAATTGATATCAAAAAGCATACCAAAATGTTGGGATGCTTTTTAAGAACTTGCCCCGCCCAAAGATCGCTTCTTATGAAAGAGGCAATCAGGCTTGGGATGATTGATAATAGGGCAAAGAGAACAAAAGGAACATGCATTAATAAATACTACAAGAACAGGGAAAATGTCTTCATCGGGGTCTGTTACTCAAAGCAGTAGTATTTCTGTCTGCCTCAGCCCAGAGGCTTAATGAAATACTTGAAGAACAGATGTATTTGCCTACTGCAGAAAGAATAAAATTCAAGTAACTGATGCAACTAAATTGTCTATCTTCATCAGTTAGTTCCTTACTCCTCTGCTCTTAGGGTGTGAATGTCTCATAAGTATTGGAACTATTGCAGGGAGATAATTGACCTGTGATTTTTATCTCACTTCAAATCCTAAGAGAAACAAAGAGCAAGACTTGGTTGAAAAAATTAAATTGGCAGTTCTTCCTGACCTGAAGACTGGCCCTACCTCATTTTTCTCATTATGAAATAGAGATACTTAACTCCATTAGGACCTAACAGCACAGTAGGTGACTTAATCACATAATGGAGAAGGCCACCTTTTTATTCCCCCCACGCCAGTAGTAAGATTAGCTGCTTTCACAGAGGTCACGTCTACGTGGGTGGTAACTTGTTTGTGACACAACCCAAGTCAGTTTAGCTGGAGTGAGCGCTGCAGCAGGAGCAGTGCCGAGGGGAGAGGCTCAGGTAGGGGAAAAATGGTCCATTCTCGTTCTGAATTCAAGACTAAGCTGTTTGGAAAAGAAATGTATGTGTGAAAGAAGCTGGAGAGAAGTGTTAGTGAGTGGCTTCTTGTAGGCTTACTCAGTCCCTGTGTCAGTTTATTCGAGTGTACATCTGCTGGCAGACTTGTGTCTATCTCGTTCTTAAGTCTCATCATTTCAACAGTTAAAGGAGTTACTTTTTGCTGTAACTGTCACTTTCAAATTTTGTCAGTGACATCTTTTGTGTATTTTTCGCTTAGCTAAATGCTACACCAGGTAGGCCAATGGCCCACATTTTAAGATACAATCTGTTGTACTGCCATTAGGAGTAAATTGATTAAGTAGCTAATATGACTTGTGTTAGCAAGTTATTCAGTTTGTCTGACAGTACACACAATTAGTTAAGACTGAGCATTCATACTTGGTGGGATTTGTGGTAATGCCTCCTGAAACTGGAACTTAGTTGAACGTGAAATGACTCAAAAGGCTGATACCCTGGCTGGAAGTTCATCTCATTAGTTGTCAGTGGCTTTGTAAGCAAAGGTGGATTTTTCTTTGTGCTTTTGCCAACGTTGATAGAAAAAAATTAAAAAAAAAAAAAAAGGAATTAAATATGCAGTAGCAGTAGTGTCAGTCTTACCTGAACGATTTAGGAAGAATTTATGCTCAATCCCAAGGGCTATCCCATGCTACTGTAAAGTTCTTCAGTATTTGAGACTGTTGTGGTTACTTGCTGTGTTTCTATATCCTCCTTAAAGTACGCTGGCTCTGTTGCAAGTAGTGAAGTTCTGGAAGTAATTTTATAGTTCATACAAAGCATGGAAGTTTTACAATTAGTTTCAGAGAAGAGGAAGACTGGAAACCGACAGATAATTAGCTAGAAAGAATGAGTCCCCATTAGCAGCTGAAGAATTTGGTAGAGTTTCGCTTGGAAACTGCATTGGCAGCTGTATGCCAGTTTGATACACATTATGCTTCTGAAAAGGGAAACTCTGGCAAGGGATTTCCATAAAACAGCCAACTTCAGAGCCAGCTTAGTCCAGCTGGGCCATATGGAACCAGCAGCAGTGGCAGCCCTACCCCTCTCTCCCCGTCCTTCTCTATCCGTGTGGAATAGGAAGGAGCCAAGCTCCAGCAGAACTGGCATGCTAATTTTGGTCTCTGGCAAAGCTGTGCCTAGGCGAGGGAATGCTACCTGGGGCATCGCTCTGTCTTACGAGCTCTTCTACAAGTGGTGTAATGGCTCTCTGGAGACCAGTGCTTTTGAAAGGCTGGAGTTACAGTCTCAGCTTGACAAGCTCCAGAACCGGGTAACAGCCAAACGGTGCAATCAGGTGTTCCTCTACCGCTTGAAAAGAATGCATCGTTCTGTTCTTACCAGAGTACCTGTCTGACAAGCTGCGGTTATCATCCTAATGTCACTCATGTAATGGGTGCCACGAGAAATTTTATCCAAAAAATTGGAAGATACTGGTGTGCAACATCTAGCTCATGGAACTGTTGTGTGTACTGGGAAGGAAGTACAAGGAAAAAGATTGGTTTACATTATTTTGATATTAAAATTACATGTTGATAAGGCATAAAATCGCTATCTGAATTTTCATGTTAATGCTATGAGGTTTTTATGCAATGAGAGCATTTGTCTCACCTCAGATGGAACACAATTGTGCAATGTACATCAGATAAAGGAGTTTTGTGCTGTCTCAATACTGCTCTTAGTGAACAAGTATGCTCTTTTTTGTTTCTGCTGCTTATATTTTATGTTGTAGGAAAAAATATTGTATCTTTTTTTCTTGAAAATTAATGTTAGTTAAAGAAACACATTGGTCTAATGGACAAAGGATCAGATATGTCTTTTTTCCAAACTTCCAATTCATCTCTTTTGCAGAAAGTAGCCAAACAGAACAGATTTTTTTAAAAGAGGATTACTTCTTAGTGGCCGCATCTATACTGTTCTGCATTGAGGTCTGCCAGGAATCAAAATTTATCTAGAGATACATATTTGCTGTCTGAAAGCATTGGAGTTGGATTTAGAATTATCATATGGATATTTCTACAAGTAACCTCATTTCTACCCCCTACTCTAGAGCCCAGTCAGAGACAGGATACCGTCTAGTCCATCTGTCCTTACGGAAATAATGCTGGGAAAGATGGAGAACATGTGGGAGTGTTTCCTAGGCCCCCTGGGTGGGCTCTGGCATCGGCAACGCATGCGATTTCCAAGTAGGAGTTCGCGCAGTCGTGACAGCATGAGGAAGAAAGGAGGGAGTTTTGGTTCTTCAGCTGAAGGGTAATCTGAAAGAGCAGAGATCCTGTCAAACAGAAAAGGCAATGATGGGTTTCTAACAGCTGAGGGAGTTGTGTGGGGTTAAACGGCTGATACGCTGGATTGTCGTTCCAAGGTGGCTTCTAAGTAAAGGTTGCTGGTTTAGGCTAATCTGCGCTGCGGAGTTGTTATTAGCCATTTTATCGCTGTGAGCTTTTATTTATGGTTCAGGAACCAGAACTTCTTAAGAAATGTATGATCTGGAAAGTTCAGTCAATTCTAGAAAAACTAAGATCAGAGAAACGTCAGTCTCCAAAAATTAGTCTAATTAGAGTATCAGTAGCTGCTTTTCCAGTGTAACTGCAATAAGCATCATGGGAAATTAGCAAGATAATTATGGGAATTGTTACTTGATGAACTTCACTGCTTATTTGGCAAATAGTCCATTTATAATGAAGTGCTTTGTGCTATGTTCTACTGTTCTCAAAAATACACTCGTAGATTGTTTTTTTGTATTGTATTTTTATATTTGTATTTTTATACCCAGTTCCTCAAATGCTTTAACCCATTGAAACTCATGTAAAGGGATGTGGGGAAACCTGTGAAGTTCATTTTTAAGCAAATCATTCTGCTTGGTGAAGTGGTGAGGTGCTGCCAAAGAAAATGAAGATTTTGGGTTTTCTTTTTTTTTTTTTTTTGTGGTCAGTGCATGATCTTTTTTCACAGATTTTTAACAGAAGATGCTAATTAACAAATGGTGATGCATGCACATATTGCATAAAGGATCTTTTTAGTTATTATCACTTTTTATTTATTTGCTGGTGAAAGATGGATTGCTTTAGAAATAGACATTGCAAGTACACCAACTACAAATTCAAAAAAAGGGCTTGGCAGAAATAGCCCCAGACATAAGCTTTCTGTAAGAAGAAGTGAAAGCAAAGGATGAGATTTGGCCAAAAGTTATCCTCATATGCATCCTTCCCCCCTCTCCCCCCCCTCTTTTTTCCCTATAGGGCAAGCGTGAGGTTGTATACAATATTGTAAACTCTGATTTTGTCATAACCAAGTAAATACATTTTGTCTATGATTTTTCTGTGTGCTTTCAGCATACTTTGATTTTGCAGTTACTGTCAATATAGTTGTTAACTGCTTTATCTGTCATGCTTAAAGAAGATTAAGAGTATATGTAAGAAAAAAAGAGAGTTATCCTATGAAGTTTGACTCTCAAAAGGAGTCTTACAAACCAAGGGCTCTGGCAGAAGCACACACTGTTACTGTTTTGTATTTCTTTAAAAGCTGCCAGTCTGCCAGTGAGGTTGGTACCTTCCCCGGAGAAGAGAAGCTTTATGCCATTGCCAAGTAGCATCTCTTTGATTAAACACATCAATTAATCCTGCTGTAATCTAACAAAATGGGGTGCTTTTGACTTTAACCTTTCTTAATGTGGCATGTCTGTTGCAGACAAGAATGTTTTTAGTTGAGGAAATAATACTGTGCACACCAAAAAATACTACTGTCTCTGGTAGAGCAAGCTAACCACCTAAAACATTCCTCAGTGTGTTCTGAAGTGGGGTTTGGTAGCACCATTAGCCAGTAACTTTTATTTATTGCTGATAACCAGTGTTGCTGGAAGAGTTGCAGGACTCCAGTTGTGCTGCTTTTGGGGTATCTGAAGTAAATCTGGCAGAATAGCGAGTGCTCCAGCTCAATTCTCAGTTGTGTTCTAACAAGTGAAATTTTTTCTGTCCCTTCATCCTGAGATGACACTTTGCACTTTAATCCTGCGCACTGATGGCAAAGACCACCAACCAGTTTACACTGGATGCCGGAGCTGTGTTGTACAGCATTTCTTTCTCTCTGTTGTTGGGTGCCGACGATGGACTGTATGGCCATGAAGTTGCTTTGCAAGTCCAGGTTTGTGATACCTGGAGCAATCTTAATGAAGTGACACCATTTCTCAAAGCTCTGGGATCTCTCACATGTGAGATGGGATATGTACCTGCTCAGGTAACCATGGGAAGTCTGTAATTAGGGGATAGGAAAATACTGCGCACCTTCCCCTTTTCATCTGTATAGAATCCAATAATTACTTGAAAGCAGAGAGAATTAATGACTGAAACTAGTGTGGAATTTATAAACCTACATTAAAGTTACCTGTTGTGGTAAGGCATTAATCAGAACTTACAAAGAGAACAGTTTTCATGTTTCTGTCCCGATACAGGTCAAAATTGGTTGGGTTGGGTTTTTAACTAGGCTTCCCTGCAGTTAACATGGTATATTTACAACATTATTATTTGAATTTTTTCTTGAACCAAAGTATCAAGTTAGATTAAAATAAATGAAATTAATTAAAACAATAAACTCAAATTCCTCACTATTTCTGTTTATGAAGTGCTACAGTGATAAATGAAGTGAAATCTAGAGTGACAGAGAAGAATGTTCCTTAAAACTGCCTTCCTCACTGTAATCTAAAGAAAGAATCAGTGAAGAAGAAAAAACTGTGAGGGTATGGCAATGCTTTTACTGTTAATTAATAGTGATTATCAGCAATATTGAATAAGACTTTAAGTACCGCAGTACTCTGCAGCATGTTAGTACGTGTTAAATGTTTGTGGGGGCCCAGAAATACACAGTGATGTGACTTGTTTGTTCTAGATTATCACAGATAGTTCATTGCTTCCATCTGAATTTGTACAAAGGTGCAAATCTCTGTGATGAAGTAACTCAGATGACTGCACTTTGCTGAAGTGATGCTCAGGAAAAACGTTTATCTGGCTTAATTTTCTTTTTTTTCCTCCTTGTAAAGCCACTCAAAATCCTACATTTATGAATCAGTTAACAATGTCATGTAATGAAAAGTATGTAATCCTATCCAGTAAAATTGAGATGTTTTATAGATTGTGGTGATTGGTTTAGGAGGATGCCTACTGTTCTCTCACCCACTTCTGATCTGGGCATGATTATACGTTGTAGCTTCAAGTTTTAACCGGGAATTCATACTGATTGTTTTCTTTAGCCATTAATGTAGGTTAAGCTCCTTGCACATGAGGCTTATTGAGGTTTTTGCCCTTCTAAATAAATGCTACAGTGCATCCAGTTTTGTTACGAACTGATTTTTTTTTTTACTATCATGAAACACTTTGTAGACTTTCTGTAGAAGCTAAGATGTACTTGTAATGGTATGTACCGGGAAGATCTGCCAGCAAGAGACACAGAATTGCTTGTTCCTTCTTTGTGTTGTCTCTGTAGTAAAAGGCCATACACACATTTGGAGTGAGAAGTCAGAGTCTTTGAATTGCTAAAGAATGGGATCTGGTTTAGATTGAGTGAGAAAGGCTCTTTATTTCTCCTGGAACTGACAAAATAACGAGTTAAATGCTGATAGTGACTTGGCAGGCAGATGGTACAAATATAGTATGCTCAAGAATAATTCACTTACAGCCTTGGTCATTAACTATAGACTATTCTATTAAGAAAAGACATGGTTGGCTGGTGGGATGATTCTTTGTATCATAGCCCAGAGGTCAAAACATGATTTTTGTGTGTGTTAGGAAATGAGTGTATAGCTTGAGCAGATCGGGGTGGGTCTATACAGATTAGAAGCCATGTCAAAATAGAAAAACGTGGGTTTTTTTCTTCTTTTTTTTCCCCTTTCATTGTTTATCTTTGCATTTTCTATTTTTTTTCAAATTGATTAAGCCTGTAATGTTGAAGGTCCACAGCTGCTCTGCAGTAATAGGACCACAGGGCTCAATCCAGCAAAATGCTGAGCGCTCCGAACCCAGTGCAATAAAGCACGTAAGTGCCTATTTAAAATTACAAATGTGATTGGATGCAATGGGAATTTCCATTTAACTGCATGCGTTATTTCTTGCTGAGTTTGAGGGGGAAAGCAATGTACTTTTCTAGGGATATGCTCCTATGAAGAATATATTTAATATAATTGTTACAGGTGATGTAGTTTAGGGGTTCTACCTGCAGAAGTCATTACTGTTTGATGTTGAGTGATTATGGCTCATCTAATGAATACTTGAAATATTCCTATGTCAGGTTAATCCATTTCTTATCAGCCTTTTTTAGTTCTTGTTTCGATGTCTTTAAGTTGGCGTAGGGTTTTCAGTAGTGTGATAGGATGCATGATGATCTCAATCCTTTGTTACATAAAATTGAACAAATTTGGTCAAATGAGCATAAAAATTGAGAAATTTGATGGTGTAAGTAGAAGGTCAGCTAAGTCAGTGAGGTTACTGCTTCTCTAACTCTGTGGTTCACATGATCATTGTATGAGCAGTAACCCAACATGTAGTGACTACTTTTAAAAACTAATGACCAGTTCTGAGAGGTCAACTCTTCATCTTCTCTTGGATTTGGGATTCCCAGTGGTTCCTTGCAGAGAAGGAACATATCTCTGTTTTCCCTTAGAGGGAACGGAAACTGAGGTTGTCCCCAATGCCTAGTACACGATTTTAACAAAATAATCACGAACCATCACCGCTGACATGTCCTGACTTGAGCTGTAAACACTGCGGAAGCAGACTTGTGTAATGCGTTGTAAATTGAGTACCTGGGGTTGGTGGCTGTCCTATCTGTAGTAACCATAACATATCTGTGGGATATTTTGTCCAAGGAAAAGCAAAATTTTGTGAAAAATAATAGGGAATAGCGTTGAGGTTAGCAGTAAGGATAACTTCATGAATTCCTCTTAACAATTGCCTCAATGCTAATTCCAGAGAAGAATAAATGGTTTTATGTTTCATCACTGCTGGCAATAGTAAGGAATTTCTGACGGTATCAAAAATCCTGTGTAGTACAACTAACCTCAGTGTCCCCCAAAAGTAAACTCTAACCAAATGCAGGTAGAAGTCCCCTTTGTGAGGTTAAAGCAGTGAAATGCCGGGAAAGGCAATCCAGTTCCAGCTTTGCAGGAGGAGGAGTTAGTTCATAAGCCTGGGCTTTTCCGTTATACCAGCTGGATTTTCTGTGAGTTTGCAGAGCATCCCATGCAGCTTTCACAAGCCTGCAGCTGAATTCTCCTCTACTGCTGCAAAATGGCTGAAATGTCGTTGAATTGCTGCCTGATTTCCGATTAAAATTGTATTAGGTAGAAGTACTGTCCTTTTCATAACTTGGAGGAAAAATTGGACATTTGACCTTGTATTTACTGAAGACAATAGCCAGCTAGCTGCTTCTACTACTCAGGCCAGCTTGACATCACGGGGCTTTATTGAACATTTTCCTTGAGGCACTGGCGCTTTCATTTAGCCTGGTTTAGAATAACAGAAATGTTTTGATTAAAAGGACCAGCCAAAGCTAACTTCAGTGTTTACCCTGAAGCATGATCCCTGTGAACACATGGGGCTTATTCATCCAACCATTGCAGAAAATGGTTTTAAAAAAATGGCTCTTGCATTCACTGATTTCACTGTAAATGAAGGCCCTCAGCCTCCCCCGTGGGCCTGCCACCGCGAAGAAAGGTACGGACTGAAGAGAAGAGGGAGACTTGTATGTCTAACTCAAACATGTCAAGCGTTCACTTCTTTGCTGAAGAAGAATAATGCATTTAATTAGACTCTCATTGTGACAAATTGGTTGTGATGAGGCCGTCTATCTCGGGAGAGCGATGCTAATCTTTCCTGTGGTCTAGAGGCCCTTCTGTGTTGGCATGAGAGAGAGGACTAATCTCTTTGAGGCCGTGGGAAAACAGGAAATTCTTCCTTTTAGAAATGATAGGATATATGTAATTTTTAAAATGAGGAATGGTTTTGAAGATGTAACGATTTTGAAGGACTAAATCTCCTTAATGCCTTGAGAGCTGCAGAACTCAGCTCGTGAGTGCCTGCCTTCTGCCCCTGGAATCCCAAACCCGCAGCTTCACTCTCCTGTACAGTGAGGAGAGGGTTACGCACCTGCGAAAGCTGGTCCAGGAAGTGGCTTGCTGACTAAAGGATCATCTTGAACGAGCTGAAAGGAATAACAGCAGCGTGGCACTTGCTTTGTGCCTGAGACACCTTCCGAGCTGCTGAGTGCAGGTGTTGCTGCTTTTGCTCTGCAAACCCCAGAATCCTGCGCTAAGAAAAGGTGCTGACAGATTTCTCTCTCAGTATTCAGCATGCCTGTTTCATTACGGAGTGTGGCTCACACTGCATCGCCTCCAAAAACTGAGCAATGTAACAATTAGCAAGATCTTCACTAATCACTTTCATCATGTTTTCTACCACGGGGCTTGGCTTAGAGAGAAATCAAGTGTTGTTCTGCTGTACTCGAAGAAAATTTTGAATGCTTGCTTTAACCTGACAGGAGTGGTCCTTTAGGAGCTTGTGATGTTCTGTAAAAATAAACCCTACTGCCAAGACTATCGTAGATAACGCTGAATTGATGCAGTTCATCATCAAAGGCGAAAGACCAAGGGGGTCATCAGCCTTTGGAACACACATATGCTCCTGACACATCCCAGTTTCCATCTCAGCCTTTTCTAAAGGAGAGATGCACTCGTAACACCTCCTCCCTCCCGCAATATCTTGTTTCCTAAACTTCTGACTGTCTTGTTAGTCTCTGGTCTATCTCTGTCTTCTGCTCCTCTTGAAGCCTCACTGGAGCTGAGAGAAGTCATGATTGTCTCTTTCACATACAGCTTTGTTAGTATTTCCAAGATGAATTGGTGGTTTTGAGCCTCTGTGTTGTAGATAATCATAACTTAAATTTTGGGCAGCTATATTAATCTCTTTTTCATTGAATTTCTGTAGTTTTCAAAAAATTTAGTGTCGGTTCCTTGCTGTCCTGTGTCATGTCCGCCCATAGCAAGGTTCTCTGGACAGACATCTGTGTAACGAGATAAAACAGATCAACTGGGAGGTTGAAACAGTAGAAGCATGTGAAAGCTGGCATTGACTAGTAAGTGTGAACCTGTTGATCCGAAGTGACCGGATATACTCGACAGAGGCTGAGGGTGGGGAGATAGCTTGTTGCTGGCTCCTTGGCAATCCTGGGCTCTTCTCTCCGAAAGCAACCTAACTATCCAAAGTGGTCCGAATGGCATCCAGCCAGCGGGTGCCTTTCGTTTATTTATTGTGAGCACAAGGTGTAAACACCTGTATGGTGCAGCTGGGGCATCTGAGGATGAGGATACTTGGCTGGAATGCTAATTAACTCTTGTAAGTAGTTAAACTATTAAACTGACAGCCACAGTGCAAAAAGCCTTAAAGGTCATAGGGGACTGTGGGATGTGTGGTAAGTATTTCCTACTGCTACATACTCAAGTGTCAGCTGTACCTATAGAAATCAGTGAGATTATGTTTCCAGAAAGAGCTGTTCCTCCTCTTCCTGCAGGTTTACCCTCAATAGCATTGCCGCAAGGACTTTCATGTATTTACAAGGTTAATATATATCAAATTAACTCTCTTATCCCAACCAGTTAAAAATTAGTCTTATAAAAATGAAGTCTGTATTGATGAACAATTAATCAGATGAGTAATCCTGTTGAGTAAAGGCTTAAAGCAATAGACTTACTGGGAAAATCGTTGTGTATCCAGACAGCTGATATCACAGAAGGAATAGTATTTATTTGTTTTTTACTGTAATTGCAATAGACCCCAGGACATGGTGAAGATATGAACGCTTATGTGAGCTGATCTTTATATAGCCATTTAAAAATCACTCGATTTGTTCCTGTATTAAGTTGCAAATGTGGAGGCTCAAGCGCAAGTCTTCCACACTGTTGGCCTTCCCGGTGAGCGGCTGGTACAGATAAGCAGCTAGAGCTGCCGTGTGCTTGGAGGATCACTGATTAACCTTGCCTGGGTTGTACCCAAAAGAGAAAGAGTG
>NW_010413422.1:143133-185334 GCF_000710305.1 Buceros rhinoceros silvestris
AGAGTGTCAACCCATTTCAGCCTATGTTTGTTAAATATAGCATCTAGTAAAATAAAATTAAAAGGAATGAGTGGGTAAGTGAAAATAATCAGCTTGAAACACCTTGTTGTTCAGACTGAAGGATATCTGTATTCTCCCAAAGATCAGATACTCAGGGGCTTGAATAGCCTCGCTGGCTGCCTCACACGATGCTACCGTCACCTCTAGCAGCAAATGAAGCATATGTGCCTAGGAGATAACTGTAAGAAAACTCCGTTTTTTGAACGGTAGTTTCAGAAACCATGTGTTTACATGTAATACATGAAAAGGAATTTTGCTGTATCATTTCTTAACGTGTATTGTTTCCCCCCATACAAGTCGGGATTTTGTATGCTCACAAACTGATCTCATTTGCTGGAGTCAGAGGTTAGTTGATATTCCAGAATATGTAAACATCTGCTTAATGAGATCTGATTACTGTGATCCTATTTAAATGACTGAACTTTGGCAACAATTTTTATGCTGTGGTGTATCTTGATACTAATCTAGTTATGTCTGAAGGCACACTTCATTTTTTTAGGAAGCAGAATCACTGTCTAAAAAAGCTGTCTCTTTTTCCTCTGCCTTTCCCAGCTCTCTCGCCTGCCTTCCTGCCATATCCAAGCAGGAGAAGCAAATGCAAATGTTAACAGAAAGCTGTGAAGCCTATTTTAAAGGAAACACGGGGAAAACAAATGCTTATGCAGAGACTGATCTGTAACTTAAAATGTAGTTTGTTAAAAAACTTATAATTGGGAGGACTCCTATCAAAAATTTTCTTTACAGGAGGAACGTTACTGTCAGAGTGTGAAGAAACTAGAGCCTTACTAGCAATAATGTAACGCACATAGCAAGGGAGGGAATTTGATGGAGTTTTATGACAGTTAAGAAACCAAGAACAACAAAGAAATCCACCCTAAAAACCCGAAGAAAATATGCTTTTGGGACTTGCTCCAGGAGGTGAACCAAAATAGACTTTGGCAGTTGCAAGCAAGAGCTCTTCTGCCTTTCTTCTACATCCTGCAAATGTGTCGGTGCTATTTCTGGTTATGCTGGTTTGTATCTGAGCTCACACCATAGTCTACTTGACGCCTTTCAGGTGAGATGGCTGCTTCTCTGTCCCCCCCCAGAAGAGCACAGCAGATGGCGCGCTTTAGTTCCCTGTCTTCCCGGAGTGGATTGTAATGCTTCCCTGGGAGTTACCCGTGGTTGCAGGTAGACCCTGTGAATGTCCACAACTGCCGGCCGTACCGTCCTGCTGCAGATGTGGATGGCAGCGCCACAGAGGACTGCTTTCTCTTTGGTTCCTGCATGGTTCTTTCTTTGAAACAATCTGAGATTCCTGCTAAAGATTTTTTGTTTTGCAGTAAACTGCAGTACTTGCTTTAAGAGAAGTCAATAAAGAAAGATGTGAAGAACTGTGATGCTAAATATTTAAAGTATTTTCATGATGTCTACTTTTTTCAGTTTAAGCTGAATAATTGAAATTGCATATGGAACTAATCTTTGTCTTTTTGAGAGGAATTTTCGAGCACTCTCAAACATCACACTGGAAATGAACACACTGGCTGTCACAACAGCAAACAAATTACAGTATAGATCGCTATGTTAAAGCGTAAGCTGCTAAGCTTTTTCCCTTTGTTCTACAGTTTTAGAAGCCAGATCTCTCAGGCTATTTGATGGGTGCACAGTCAATTTCGGTCAATTATTTCTGATAGGGCTCTTTTTCCTTTTTTTTTTTTTTTTTACGTTTACAACTAAATACACCAGGAAATCCTCTTTGTGTAGAAAGTGGTGTGCGTGGGTTTTTACATCAAGAGAAGTATCATTATCAACCCCTAATAAAACTAATAAAAGAATAGGTGAGAACCATACGTATGCTCCTATGCGCAAAGAAGGAATTATTTTAATATACAGATAGAATTTGATATACATGGACTAAGAGCAAAGTCTTGGCTTCTGCCTGAGTTAGAACTGCTCCCAGAGGTACTTCTGAGTCTTCCCCATCTGACCAGAGATTTAGAACTGGGATTTAATGCAAAATGACCTTATAGATTAATTAAATCAGTGTTTCAGATTGCAACTTTACTAGGACTTTTGGGGTCATTATTAAAAAAAAAAGAATTATTGTGAATACTTAACAGAAGAATTCCTTTAGCCATAGCCTGCAGCTCATCCTTCCATCTTTTAGCTCCCCCTGACCCTTTTTGCCAAGGGTCATGCCATACTTTACCACCACGTGGCAAGAGTAGGGAAGCTGGGCATACTTTTTCTCCGCGGTCCTGAATGATTTGTGTCAGGAATAGCCCAACAGCTCTAGTGAAGAATATTCTGTGTTGTTGACTTGAGTGTTTTGCGTTAACTTCCCCAGGTTTTTACAAGGGCTACTGGTCTTACCTTTACAATTCAAGTGACAGAAATTTTTAAGTGGAATTGCTCTATAACATGAACGTTTATTACGGCAAATGATGTTTCTCACATATGGTTTAAGTCCACGTTGTAGATGTTCTTCTACCAGGAGGAACCACTGCAAATCAAATTAGGGATGACCCAGAAGGTTACTGGGTAGGTAGCTCAGCTGTGCTTGGCTCTGGTAAAGATTTCAAACATTCATTCTTGGTTTGCTTCTTTTAAAACCAGTCCTGGGAGCCCATAGAAATTCAGTGGTAAGCCACTTACTTGGGAGCCAGGAGAGATGCTTGAGAAGGGCTTTTCTGATAATTTATAAGTACTACTGTGATGTAACACACTCACAGTTATTTTTTAAGAGCTCCTTGTGTAAATCTAATGTACAAACAACTGTGTATATGGCATTAGTTTGTTAGAATTGCTGCCTCTACAGTGCTTAAGAGCTGTTGTAAAACTGAGGTTTAAAGTAATTTGTTTTGTGTGTGGTTGATGAATTCTGCAGAGAAATGGGGCTGTTACAGGAGCATTAACTGTGTTCAGCTGTTTGAGATACAGAGTGACAAAGTACTAGTGCCAAAATTATACCTTAGGAATTTTGAAGCATGAAGTCAAAGACTGGCCTCTAACAAATACCTGTAGGAATTTGCAGTAAAGCGTGGAGTTACTTTGTTTGGTTTTGTTTTAATCTATTGACCAGGCATCTGTTACGTTAGAGCCAAATTTGTGCTTCAGGAATACAACAGATGGATTTTTTTTTTTCTGATCTCTGCTGGGTTTTTGCTATTGCTCATGGGAAAGATGTTTTTGTTAATATTTTTTTGTTTCAGAACCTCTTTTTGTCAATATTTTATTTGATGGAGGTTTTCTGACCATTCTGCTTACAGGCTAAGTTTTTCAACACTGAAATGTAAAAGTAGGTGCTAGGTACCTATATGAAACATTTCTGAAATGATTTTCAATATTGGTCAAACTTCATCTGGGCAAAGTAGTTCTGAGCTATTTATTCAGCTTTTTCCTGAGGTGATGAAGGGTCTTAGGAAGACCAGTGGTACTACAGATTTGTGTAAAAACATCTTAAGTTTATGCTAGAGCACTTCAGACTCCAAGGCGTGGTAATTCTTGGCAAGTGGTGGACTTCAAAATGATAGCTGTACATTGAGAATTAGATCATCTAAAGGAAAAAATGTTGAAATTTCTTTGACCTGCAACAGGTCTGGGTCTGGCAGAGAAATTGTCAAAGGTTTAATTTGTTAGAAGGTTCATTAGAGATTTTTTACAAGATTATCTTTGTTGCAGGGGGAAGTGCAAAGGAAACACTTCAGTAAAAGGTGGTTAAAACTGTCATTGTGCTTCTCTGCTAGTGGATAATACAACTTCTTCCCTTTCTTTCTCTTGTTTTCCCTTTTCTTAATGAATGCTGATCACCTGGCTTGCAAATAAGTGACCTTATCGAACAATGAGCTTTTCATCGGTTGCTTTCATCTGGTCTGGAACACTTAATTTAAATAGATAGAAGTTATTTTTCCATCGATTTGAATTTTTTAGAATAATTTCCTTTTTCCCAATTAACCTCAGTGTAAGTCCTCTTCTTTTGCGCTGTTTGATAGCATCACAAAACACGCATAAGGCTCCCTTCTTTCTTTTCTATAACTTTGTGTATTGTTTTGCCAAGTAGATTATCAGAAATTTAGTTAGACTTGCTTTTAGGCTCCTATAATGTTATTGTGTAGTTCATTATGTACTTGTATCCCATGATTTGATTCCGTGTTTGCATGCAGGCTTAGCTCCTAAACCTTTACCTGACATTTAAACAAAAAGGAAAAGGGAGTCCAAGGGTTGGACTCTCTATTCTCATCCTATAGAAACGCTGGGCCAATGATAAAATTTGGTGTTTCCAGCATGCTAAAAAAAAAACAAAAAAACCCAACCTTGCTAGGATTAAAATCCTGAGGAATACTGTCCACACTGAAATGTGTCCCATGAACATTCATTTTGAAAGCTAAGTAAATGTTGTGTATCACCAGTATCTGTTCTCTTTACTTTCTTTGCTTGTATTTGTAAACAGCTCAAATTCCCAGCCTCTACCCCGGAGTGTTTCCAAAGCTGCTCTTGTTCTTTTCCTACCTTTTTTTTTCTTCAGAAGAGGTTTTCCTTTTTCTACCTGTCAGAAGTAGAACTCAAAAATGCAAAGGATATCCACCTATAAGAACTTTTTTTCTTGAAAGAAAGAGGAGGACAAACAGCTCCTCATTGCTTAGGACAAAGAGTTCATCATTCATCCTCCTTCCACGCAGCAGCGTGAGCTGAGAAAGCTGGGGATTGCCAGTCTCTTACATTTTCCAGATTATCTACTGGAAGCAGCATGCATCTGTACATCAATGAAGCAATCGGAGAATACATTATTAAATAGTCAGCAGAAGGAATCGGGGAAAAAAAGAAGTTTATTTTACTAGAAAATGCTCTTAATTATTCAGGAAAACTACCAGAACACAGTAGCTGAGCAGACTTTTTTTTCTCTTGTCTTTCATGACAAATGAGCTGGGTTGTCCGGACAGGATACAGCCCCAAGAAAGTTGTGGGGTTGGTTTTTTTTGTTTTTTTATTTTTTGTTGGTTAAATGCAACGAAAGCTGCCTTGCATGGCCAAAACGGGAAGCATTTTGGTATGTCCGTGCCGCCCAGACCTTAAATTGTATTTCATTTCTGTTCTACCAGGGAACTTACTGGAAGGTCGGTGATCAAAACACTAAGGTTGATTGTACTATGGTGATTAATTTTCTTCATTAACCTACACATTGCCAGGACAATCTCATGTATTTTACATCTGTATTTTCTTTTTATTGTTGATCTTACAGTGTGCTGTATATGGTGGAATTAGCTGATGTGAAAATGGCTGTTGCTATGCGGTGCTTTCTCATTGTTCTGCCTTACCTACCTGCACTTTAAGCCTAGGATTAATTTTATCCCCAATAAACAAAGAAACCATGCACAAAATTAAAAGACACCATTAAATTCAAATGGACAAAACACCGCTAATAATTTGAAGGGAGTGGTTTGCTGAGTTGAAGCCGTTGGCTAAAGGCCTATTGGGTGGTTATACAAGCGTGAAACAACCAGGCAGATTGAAATTGCTGTCAGTCCTTATCAACTGGTAGGAAAGGCAGTGGTTCCTGCTCGCACTTCTGGTCATGCAGTTGTTGGGGAACGCGTGGATGGGAGCCCGAGCACGTTCTCTGGTGTTATTCATGCCACTGTTGGGTGCTACAGCAACATCTCCAAATCAATTTTTTGTAATTGTGTATCGCATTTAAAAGCGGTGATGCTGAACAACCTAGAGAATGCCTTTTTTTTTTTTTTTAATATGCTCTGGCTTGCCAGAATGCTGAATAATCATGTGTACACAAAAATTAGACAAGGTACTTTAATTTTTCCTCCTTGAACTGTTCTTTCCCCTTTTCATAAGGTAAGATGCTATCAACACCTCAACTGGAGGATGGTGTTTTAATTGAGTAAAAATGAGTCTGTCAGCCATATTCAAAGACAAATCTTTGCTCTGAACTAATGAAATTATCTGGATTTATTATTATTATTGCACTATAACTTCAGAAATGAAGTTATCATTTACAGTCAAAGGCTTTAAAGCAATTTATACAGCTGCTGTGTCCAGCTGTCAGCAGGCTGGATAACAGAATTTTGAGATTATTTATCTGCTTTGCTTAAATATTGCAAATTGGAAAATGCTAATGTTTCAGTGAAATCTTTTTTTCTATCCTCTTTATCCTCTAAATATTCATTTTATCTACTTTATCCTTTCACATCTTGTAAATTACAGAATCTGAGTGTGGAAGTAATATCTTCTTGCTGCTAATGTATGCAGAGCAGTGCTTGGCAGCCTTTTTTCGTGCTTCCTGGCTAATCAGCTGCGGTGATCAGATACTGCAAACCATTTAATGGGCATTCTCTGAGCTGTGGTGCATCTATGGAAAGTCCAAATCTTGCCTTAAAGGTTGCCCAGTGATTGTGAGACATTGCAAACACTGAAAAAGAAGTACTTGCAGGCACTTGCTTTTGAGGTCTCAGTGCAGAAGCAAGAACTAAATAGTTTGGAACAAACTCTTAGCACTAGGTCTGCACTGATTCTATAAATTTTAGTGGCTTGCCTTCCATTGAATTTTTTTGGTTCCTCTTTCTAGGGAAGTGCTTTAGCTTTCCTCAAAGTTAATACTCCCTGTTCTGTTGATAAAACGCTTTCCTAAATAGCAAAGTGCAGCTAAGGTGTATTTTCTCATGCTAAAGAGCACACCCCAGCCCGTAGCCTTTCCCATCGGGTTCACCACAGATATGTATATAGAAGAAAGCAGCTTTAGCGAAGACACACGATAACCAAGTCACCCCTTAGTTACGTGTTGGTTTACACAGGCATCCTGGGAAGTCTGAAGAGACATGTTTTGTCATGTCGGAGATACCGCTGTTTCTAATGCCTTATTCTGGGTTTTTTTCCTTATCATACTAATACTGTGTTCATATTGGGGTGGAGGTATATGGGAGAGAAATTTGCTTTCTAAATAAATGACTTATAAGTAATAGGCATTGATTTTTTTTTTTTAAATCTGTTTATTGGTTTGTTGGGTGTTTTACTTCTTCCTCCACCAATCTTTGTGGCTTGTCAAGTCAGTGTGATTCAAGCTCGTGAGTAAATCTTCCCTCATTTCCTCCTAGATTTTTTCTCTGTGCACTTCAGTCATATTGCAGGAGTTGACATGTATATAAATCCCACTCAAATAAAATAGAAATTAAACAATGATAAGGCTTATTAAGCTATGGTATAAATGTAAGTCCTGATATTTCAGGTAAATGGTGAGTTTTATGCAAGGAAGGATTTCTCCGGGGAAAATGTTTAAACTTGGTGGGGATTTTCCTATTTTTCTCTTAAGCTGCTAGAATCGCCCTAATCGGGCTCAAATCACCTTGAGCCTGATTTATCTACAACTATATTTGCTTTGTTGTTGTTTGGGAGTTTTAGATCTTTGTGTTGTTTGAGGAAGGAGCTAGAAGTCAGAAAGCAGTACTGCAGGAGCGAGGCTGACGCTGCCGGAGCAGCGTTGATCTCAGGAGACCTGGCAAGCGTCCTGCCACATCTCCCATGTCAAACAAAGGAGATGCCAGTGTGCAAGAAGGAAACATTAACCACACACTGACTGAGTTAGGAGAGCTGGGGTCTTGCTGAACATCACATTACATTTGTGGAGCTAATAAGCTGTTACACAAGAACATTCCTTCACCTAAGCTTTGTTAAATGGCATACACTTAGGTCTAGCTAACGTGAAAAAATAAAACACACGTTACTGTTCTGTACCGTAGAATAAGAAAACGCACAGTATGATTTCTAATGATGAGTTTCCATTTAATCACATACACACTTGTCTCAATGACATGAAGTACAATTTGATTATATAAGTTGATAGGTTTTGTGATTATTTCTAGGTTTGGTGTTTTGCAGCTGCCTCTTAGTTTGCAATGCCTGGGAAAGCCACACAGAGGTACATTTAATGCATTAGCTTGCTGAAGTTTTGAGTTTGGACTGAGTTTTCCCATTTAAAAATAAATTATCTGAGAGTTTTCTAATACAAGTTTTATTTGGCAAGGGTCTTTGTGTGTGTAGCGTCGTCAGAAGTGTTTCTAGCTTCACCCATCTGTTCCTGAAGGTAGAGAGTAGATACTCTGCTTACGCTGTTCTCATTACTAGGTACATTTGCATTGAAACAAGATAATTACAATACCTTCTGCTTACAGTAGATTCCCCATGTACTTTTAATTAGATACAGCCTCCTTGATTTCATTTTGTGAGCAGTTATGTAGCTTGCTATGCAATGTTAAATAGTTTGTTTCACCCCAGAAGTGTGTGAAGTGATTCATAAATACGACAGGATCATAAAATCATTTGTTGATCATAAAACTGCAGACGGTGAAAAGCAACGCAGAAACACCATGACCAGGGATGTATGGTAGAGGGGGCAGGTCCTCCCAGCAGAGGGAAGGAGTCTTGGAGCTGCACGGGGCAGAGTAACGAAGAGAAAGGAGTCATCTACTGCAAAGATTCCTCTCCTCCATCCCTGCCTCTGACCCCTACTCATCCTGGCAGTGAGAGGAGCTTCCCTGGTAACAGCAGAATATCACTTGCAGATGCTAATAATGCTCTTTGCAGCTAGCGGTTGTCAGTAAGAGGAAGAAATGCCTTCTTTATGCTGCGTATCTGTAGACCTGTGGTTTCTGAATCTCTGAAGTCACTGCTCTGTTGCTCTGTCCTGCTGTAGCTACTGTGTCTTTACTCTCATTCACTTCTTCACTGCAGGGAGTTTAGAATTAGCTTGTTAAATGCTCTCAGTACCTTAAACAGGGCACTCTGCAACCGCTTTTGAAATGCTCACTGGGTTAGCAAAGCCTTTGGGGTTTTTTGCCCCCATTCTTTCTAAGCATTTTCTGTGCATCTCGCCTGTCTCAAGTGTCACTCTGCATTTTCCCCACTGGATTTGTGGCTACTTTATTGTGTGCTTCACTTTCTTAACCACTGAGGGTTTGTTAGTTTGCTGGTTTGTTTAGTTTCTTTCTTTCAGCTGCCAGTTACCAGTAATATGCAATAGGACAGTCGCTTGTCCAAAACCAATGATTTTAGCACAACGGCCAATTTCTGTCCGTGTCTGAAGACTTACCTTGATGCTAAGCCTGGTCAAGAGATGGCTCAGATCTCTCAGATCCCTTTTCTTTGATGCAGCTTCGATCTCTTAAGAGTATAAATGATTTAAATGTACCAGTTGTGTTCTTATCACAGCTTGCATTCCTATATTTTGTCAAACAAAGAAAAAGAAGGTGAATTGAGGATGTGTTTCCCATACATGTAGACTGTACTTATCAGCATCTGTAACAGTCAAACAGAGGTGCTGGCCTAAGTGGAGATGAAAAAGAACTCGTCATCAGCACCCAACCTTAACGTAAATCCTTTTCCAGGAAAAGCACGCAAGTTTAAAATGAGTTTCTGATAATACTCTGTTTCAGGGCAAGCTTCGTGGTGCGGTGTTCATCTTCTCCGCAGGAGGCAGAGCGCTTGCTGTCTCACCAGACATTCTACAGCAGCCCCTCTCCTTTCCCTGAGGCTGCCCACCCCTCGGGTTGCAGACGCTTGACAATATTGGGGAAGCTATGAACACCAGGGAGTTGCGACTAGCATGGGATAGTCTTCTGAAGGAAGGCTAAATTAGAGCTGAAGGAGCTAAGCCTGCATCCCAGCCCAGACACTTGTTTTCTTTGATAGCAGCCACTTTCAGCTATATTGGCAAAAAGTTCATGGGAGATAATTCTGCTTTTACTCACAAACAAGTTTGGGTTTCGAATCCAGCCTTCGAATCTAGTGACTTTGTAGTGTTACCTCACTGCATAGTTCTAACAGCTTTTTCATGCATTTTGATGTTTGGGTTTTTAATTTTTAAACCAAGATCTCTATTACTGATGAAAAGTCAACATCAAAGATACTAATTTGGAGGCAGGTCTTCTCCTTGTCTAAAAAAGAAACAGAAACATTCTAGCTATCTGATTTCCAAAGGAATGCTTAATTTTATTATGCCAAATGCAGGTGCTACATATTAAGTGATAAAACTTAGCTA
Organism: Buceros rhinoceros silvestris; assembly: GCF_000710305.1. Taxonomy (NCBI): domain Eukaryota; kingdom Metazoa; phylum Chordata; class Aves; order Bucerotiformes; family Bucerotidae; genus Buceros; species Buceros rhinoceros. The sequence continues at coordinate 153,218 of NW_010413422.1, forward strand.
GCAACAGTCACTCAGAGTTAGAAGGCCACGGTATAATGTAATTTTAAAGTGGGAAAGTGTGGTTTATGCATATGGAAAAGGATAATAAAAATTCTTGATTTTTGTATTACCATTTGCATAGTTCAGAAACAGAATGTCCCCCGTCTGTAGTTGACTGGAAGGTCAGAAGGTTTCTGGTTTTAATGAATTGAAAATCTCTTTGTTATGACAAATCCTACTTTCTTGAGCAAACCTATTTTTATTTTGCCCTTGCCACAGTCACTCACATTTAGTGTAAAATGACACGTAGTCCTTCAACAGGCATAATGCCGCAGTGTGGTTGGGCTTCAGGTCCTACACTGTGCTCTGTTCCTAGGTGTGGTATCCATACCCGAACTGTCTTAGGGACACCAGTGTGAGTGTGACATTAGCTCAGAACAGAGTAGTTGCCAACTGCTACATCGGAGTATTACACCTGTTTTACTGTGGGTTGCTGTCTCCCAGGTCTTCACATCCAGACTCTTTCTGGAAAGCCTTGCGGGTGACTATGCAGTCTGCATCTGGCGAGAGACCTTGGCAGGTGTAAAGAGTGGTGTCTCCCTCCCGAGGTATAAGTAGCATGTTGAGTATTCCAGAGAGCTCAGATGCCCTGGGGTGTTTCACTGCAGAGATTTTGCAAGAGAAAACATTATTTCTTGGGCTGTATCTTGTGATGGGCTTTTTCTGGGCTTCTGCACCCAGCATAAATAAGCAAATCCTTAGTTTCATTGTACCACTAACTGTTCTCTGTGCTGCATGGTTAGTATAAGTGTTTATCTTACCTCAGTCTCCGAGTACTAAATGCTTCGCAGCTGTCATACGTGTTATTTTGAAAACTTAATTTCTGTGTCAGAAATACAAATGCAGATTGCAAATGCCCCCTCAATTCCCCCTTTTCAAGAGACAGCGTCATCTTCATCTCATCTGCAGAACGCTCAACTGACGTTGAACTAGAGCGCTAAAGACATCTACTAAATTCCCAACTTAATCATCTGAGAAGACGGGGCAAACTCTAAAGCTTTTCTCAGTGCTTCATTCATCAGTTCCCAGACGGGGTACCCTGTCTTACCCAATTTGACAGGCTGCCTGAAGATGGACAACTGTGGGAAAGAGGCTGGCAAGAGAAGGGGAAGGTGACTGTTGTAAGTTACCTGCATTGTTAGGTTGGAGTGAGTGTTCTCAGTGAAGAATAAATAGTGGTACAGAGATTGTATGGCATTATCCGTCGGTACAGCGAGTGCTTCTCATGATTTTGTGAGTAGGAGGGAGACTGTTTAAGCTAGAAAGGGTGCACCTAAAGAAAAAAGATGCAGATTCAGGTACAGCTTTTCAGAGTGGAAGCTCTATGGAAGTTGGGGGTGGGGGCTCTGGTTGATTTAATACAGCAACAACTATGGTCAGTATGGAGTCTGATTGTCAGACATGTTTTATTTTGTTTTGGTCATCTTTATTTGTTTCCAATTTTTATAATTTTAAGCTTCTTAATGTACTTGGTGAGAACAAACTCCTGTTTGGAAGGGCTTTTTTGTTTCAAACTTGAATGTCGGTAGAACTGATTTCTGCCGACTCTAGCAAGCCCAACACGTGTTCCTTTTCAAGATAAAGCAGCTCAGTGCAGAGTGTTCGCAATCAGGAGAAGTCAGGAATCTCCAAAATTAGAAGCAGCCAGCAGAGCAGTTGCCGTGCAGGATTCTGGGGAGGGCATTCAATGCCCATGAGCCCTGTGGGGAGAGAAGAGCAATAAGTAGACAGCCACCACCGGTAGATGTTGTCCCCTAAACCCATGTTTTAACAAACTGAATAGTATTTCTTTTTTCATATTTTTGTAAGAGTACAATGATAGGAACTAATACCATTTAGTATCACGTGAACTGCTCTTTGGCTCTTTCAAATATAGTACCTGAAAAGTTTCAAGCAGAACAACTGGTTTTCCCCTGAGGTTGTGAAACAATATAGCAGATTTATGTTTGCTTATGTAGCTTCTGTTACGCTTCATGAACGCTTCATGAATGCTTTGAATGCTGAAAACGTCTCAGTCAACTTAGAGAAAATGAAACGCACGATCTCTAATGTTTTGGCTTTGGTTTTTGTAAGGTTTTCTTTTGGATTGTTTACGTACCTAAAATAAAACTCTCACAGTTGTCCTCAATTTTGCAATTGTTATTTATCAGTCTAAATGTGCACTGCCTAAATAGAGAACCAACCATGTTTTTCGATAATTTTTTGTTAAAATTTGTTCCAATTCAAGCCTACAAAGTAGATTTCTAAGTCATGGTTTTATTTTCAGCAGCTGTTGTCCTTGTTGGTTTTTCAGGCAGCAGTTTTCATTTGTTTGGGAACATGGAAAACATGTGCGCTGAGTATTAACTACACATTTGGTAACACCAGGAGTTGATGTTCCAGGGTTGCTAGTGGGAGTCATCTGTCTGGAGCACAGGCCTGGCAGTTCTTGGGCTGCCCAGGGAACCCATGAGCTGAGTGCTCTGGGTGCGTTTGAGACACAGCCTCGATGCCCAGCTGCGCCACTCCTGTAACTCAAGGACAAAGTGGTCATTGATACACACGTGTTCATTAAATCTCACTTGCTGCAAGATCTAGAGGCTTCTCAAGCAGAAGTCACTAGATCCGGAGCTGAAGAAGTATGCCTTCAGTGGGTGTGCACGAGCCAGATTTTACCTGTTTCTCTGCAGACTTTGATCAATGTGATATTTATTACAGTATTATGTAAATAAGTACAGATTTTTCTCCTGTTACAGCTGTACAATGCAAATGTAATTATCTTCGAGGAGGCGCAGAGTATGGAATCTGTTAAAGTGTGGAGTTCCTTACACCTTGAAGAACAGTAGCAAAATTTAAGTGCTGGCTGAAAAAGGTTATTAATTAAATCTTAATTTAGACACAGATAAAAATAGGTATATGAAATGCATGCTCTTTAATTAGGTCTTCCTTTTAAAGTCATGCAAAACGAAACCTTTAATGAATTATTTTATTAAGCATTGTATGCTTGTACTCCAGAAATGGTGACATTTATATTTAACATTGCTTAACATTGATGTCGAGTGAGCTGTTTAACAACACTAGACCCTAAGAATGTTGTCATACTTGAGTACATAAACAAAACAACTGACAGATGCCTCCTTCTGCGAAACAGAAAAGAATCCCTTCTGAGCTCTCCAGTTCACAGCTATTTGGGAACTGTATCATTTTTTAAGGTCTTTCACAATGTTTTAAATATTTTATCCTACTGATTTACTGTTTGCCACAGAATCACCCTGTATTACAGTATCACCTATGTCAGAATACTGCCACATTCATTTTGCCTTGAAAAACATGGGCTAAAGGCCAAAATGTTAATTCTAAACCAGGCAGAACATGTTATTTAGTTTATTTAGTTGTGTGTTAATGTGTTACGGGGTGAAGTGCTTTTATTATTTCCCTCTTCCATTTATTTGTAGACTCACATTCAGTTGTGTGCTTGCATATGATATTTCTGCTCTACCAGTATTTTTTTCTTATACTAGACACATCACTTTCTTGCTGGCCTTTCAAACTTCTTTCTGGCTTCTGTTTGCGTATCCTTGTGACTACTATTTTTGCGAGCTTTATTAGCAGTAACAAATATCTTATTGAACAGAGTAAAAGAAGTATTTGACTTCTGTAAAGAATTTAGAACATGTCAAGGTAGCCCCATCAGTTAGGTAGGGTTTTTTCCTAACACCCAGCATATCTGCTGAGAAACTGTTTTTAGTACTTTGTTTGATATAATCAGTATCCATTCAGGAGCTTAATCAGTGTTCCTCTTATAAAGTCGTACCTCTTCCTGTATTTTCATCACAACCAATTTATGTGTCTCTTTTTATTTTTTTTCCCCTCTCTTAAAATACCAAATTTTTAATGAGAAAAATGTGTCTATGTCCTGGTGGGATACTGATAATGATGATTAATTGTGGTTAAGGAAGGAAAAGACTATTTGCACTTCGGTGACTGGAATGTCATCAAGACATTTATATATATTATCAGGATGTTAAAGTAGTCCCCTGTCGAAATAGAATGTCGCGTCCTGAGAACAATATAGTGAAGTATCAGACATGTGCCTCCCTCATACAATCTATTCCTTGATTTTAGGGGCACAAAAAATACATGAAGCCATATGCACATGCAGGGTAACTAGACATCAGTAAATTAGCTGACTGACGCTGGTCTGTGGCTTTGCATCAGTCTGGATGTCTCATTATACAGAGTTAGCAGCACAGCATGCAAAGGGATACTCCAGTGATGGCTGGATCCTGACACGGGCACTGGGACAAAGCTCTGTCGACAATTCTGAAACCAGGAAAAGATTTGTTTTTTTCATAGAATCAGTATGAAGTCTTTCAGTGAAAAAAAAAAAAAAAAAGTGTGTGAAAATGGAGAGGAATTGTCTTTTCAATGCAATCCCTCTCTAGGAAAAATAATTTCTAAATACCCAAATAATACTAGTGAAACATTTCACAGATTCATCTCGGCCATCGTGCTGTCCAAACTTAGGAACAAGAAAGCAAGCAGAATAAGCCTCTTCCATCTTAAACTGAGTATGTATCTAAATTAGGGCACGTCGTGTCCACTGATAAATCCTGTTTTCCTCTTGATTTGAAGCCATCTGATCAGACTGTGTTTGGAAATGGCTTAAAATGTGAAGTGAGTTCAGCGAAGAAGTGCAGTGAAGTGTAAAGTAACAGTAGAGAGATTAAAAAAACCCTGCTTATATGTTTGGAAAACAAATGTTGTTCTTAATAGTTACATAGTTCAGCCATTATTTTAGGAGACTTTGGACTAATTAACCATCTTCATACTGTGTTCTGTTAGATGCTGCGGAAGCACAGCGAAACAAAACTGCCGTGTACTTGCAGCTGCCACTGGTGTTTGGGTGTGAGCATTTGTCGGGAGAGTCCTGGTAACCTGGGTAGTATTCTGATGAAGTTGTGTGTGCTTTAGTGAAAACGTGAGGGTGTTTTCACCAGAAAGGCAGTGGTATCCCTAAGGGATCCCATGAGGGGTAACATTTGGCCTTGTTTGCAATAAACTTATCAGCATCAAGTATTCACAAGTGGCAGCCAGGTGAAGTTCTCATGATAAAATAGGGAATATTTCTTTATAAAGACATTGGATACATGTATCTCCAAATAACCTATAACCTAAATTTAATTCTTCCAAATAGCTGTAGGTATGTGCTAATGTAGAGGAGACCCTAAAACGTCTGTTCTTAAAACAAATCCCTCTTCATGGGGAAACAAAAGCATGAAAGTTTTTTTTTTTAAATTTAGTTTCCACTGATAGATTTCTGTAGCTTTGAAAGTGCAAATTAAATCGTAGATTGCCCGTACCTTCCCTTCTGTTACAATTGACAATGGCAGTGATTTAGTAAGAATAAATCTGTGGGGTCTTACAGATTCATGCAGCTATTAGTTAAAAATCTTGCAATCTTACATGTATAGCTCAATGAGTGTTTACCCTTTCTGTAGTTTATCTTCAAGACCACAAAGTTTTAAGGGTCAGCATTTGATTTGTGAAAATCACTGGATGAGTTTTTTCCATCTTGAAGGTTGAATTGAATGCAAACATCCCGCTCACCAGCTTAGAAGTGTGTTCTCAATGCATCTGACGTTAGACATCTAAATTTTATTTCAGATTTTTGTTACTACATCATAACTTGCAGTCATCCCAGTGCCAGAGGATTTTTGAAGGAAATTAGGATAATTTTTTCACTAAAATTGAGTTTAAGCCAATTGGTGGTAACCGAAGATAAACGGCAATAATGTTGTTCTCCTTGCTTCATGGTGCTCACTCAGTTTCATTGTCCAGTTTTGCACTTGGAGTATTTGAGAGACGGTTTAAGTCGCTTGTGCTTTTGGCACGTTGATTGGCAGTGTATTCTCTGTACAATCAGGTGTTCCTATGTGCTACTGCAGTGGTGTAACATGACAATATCAACTGATATTACATATCTCTACAGGTAGCTTCACCGCTTTTAAGAGACTTGCACAGTCTCAGATCACGGTTCTGATCTTCCAATGAACTGTCGTTACTGGTAACGGCACAGAAGCCTTGTGAATAGCAGGGTTAACCCCTGATGTGCTCAGCCACTTTGTCTTCTGGCCTTTCTTCTGAAAAGATACGTGACCTGAAAATTATGCGTAAAACTTTTTGTTGGGGCTGGAACCATTATGTACGTGATGTTACACATAGGAAGATATTTTGTGCATAAGACACTTCTTGTTCATGTGGGGTTTTTCCCAATCAATGTGTATGCTGTAGCTCTGGAAAGCACCGTATCTCTGCTGCTGTTCTGTGAGGATGACATATTACTGATTTTAAAGTGAGTGAGGAAAGGAAGGCAGCTGGCTGGTAGCAATGCAGACTGTAGCTGCTTTACTGAGGTAAATGTTAAATTCTTCAGAAATGGTGGTTTTTTGGCAAATGGAAGTCGCAAACTGATGTTAGGAGCTCTGTTTGATGGGAGTGCCTTGCTTGTGAGTAAGAACTCTTCAGTCTGGTATGGTTCTTGTTCACGGGTAATTTGATGTGTAGTCCAATAATGCAAAACAGGTAAATCCTAATCAATGTGAATAATTTTGGGGGGCTTGATCATTCAGAATTGACACCAGGAAGTGCTGCAGTGTGTGCCTACAAAGAGGACAGCAAAAATGCAGGAGGACAGAAAGAGCCTTTCCCAGAACGGTATTTATCTTCTGAAGGTGATAAATTCTGAAGGTATTTATCTTCTGCTAGAGTTAAGAATGTGACATGTTAACTACTTATCAATTTTTTTGACTGAGTAGTATTGCTCAGCAAAAATTTTATTTGTGAAGTAGGCACTGTGAAGTTAGAGGAGCGTGCAGAATTCAGCGTAGTAATAGGATGTGTTTGTTTGCTAACGTGTCCACTCATTGCAATAGGAGCTTCATTTGTGGAAACATCAAATACTTTCTCTCTGTGATTTATGGGAAGATGCTTAAAGTAATTCAATTTGATGAGTGGGTATTTCAGAAATGATTAAATACTTCCTGCTCTCTGAACAAGAGATAGAGACATGCTTTAGGTTACTACGTACAGGCTAGCAAATTGTTTTATAATGCTTTCTGTCCTATTTCTATTTCTGTCTTATTTCTTTGCTCTCAAAACCAAGAACTCAATAGCTCCTCAGACATCAGCATAACTGGTAAATAAACTCAAAAAGGAACTTGAGGAAATGGGAGAAGCCTTTAAGAAGCAGAGTGTCTTCCTGGCCAAGCACCATAGCCTTGAACGTCCCTGTTAAAAAGAATTCATACCTGACAAAAGAGACAATTAGTTTTCTGAATGATAACAAAAAATGTCACCATTGGTAGTAAACTGATGACTCTCTTCCTTATTCTGTTGGCAGGTCTTATTATTATAAACATTAAAATAATCAGTTCCCTGTCACTTTAAAATCCGTACCCACCTCTTCCTTTCCTTGAATACCCTGATTTCAGTTGCACGCTGTATTATTTATGTTCTGTTTTCACTAATTCCTTGCCGGTCTGAAATATTACAGTAATCTTGTGATCTAGGTAGAAATATGACCCATAATAAGCCTGAGGAAGAAATGACAATACTAGCATATAATCATTGCTGAAGTGCTCTTTACAGCTTTGTAATGGCATGGAGGTCCTCTGCTGAGCTAAAGAAAAAAGCAAATCAGAATTTTGGTAAAAAAAAAATATTTTTTACTGAAACAGAAATGAGGCAGTGTTTTTAATTCTCTTTTGTTTTTTTCCCCACAACTGTTTAAAAGAGTTCAGACCCTCCTTGGTGTCCTGGTACAGTCCTTTCATAAATGGCAACATGCTATTATTTACCAAATGAACCCAACCTGAGACTGGTTTTGCTCTTTGTTCTACTTCCCTCTCTCTGGAACTGCCTAACTAAAACCAGCGATTACAAAATAGCAAAAATAGATAAATTTAACTCATCTTAAATTTAAAAAATGTTGTCTGTAAATTAGGAGATACATAAAATCAAATATGGTCTCTTGAAGTTTTGCGGAGCCTTACTGGATGCTTGGAAAACGATCCGGAGTTTGCCATTTGGATGCAGAAGGTAGCGTCTGCGTTACAGTTCAGATAAAGTGATCTCTACTCTGCGTGCCTCACTTCATTTTGTGAAATAGTTTGGAAGTATGCAGATGGGATTTGGGTTTAGGTCAAATAATGCAAAGGATGCATTTCAAGAGGACACCTCTGTGCTTCAGCGAAGATCAGTTATTAACAATGGGGCCAAAATGAAGCTAGACTGAAACTCCTGAAACGCGTACAGGGCAAAATTGTCCATGTTGGTCAACAACCATTTCACTGAACTCCAGTCACAGACCGTTTCACAGATACCAGTCTCTTCTGGAATTTGAGCTTTCTCATCTGTGTCGATATTGTGGTTTAAACTTTGTCTCTTTCAATCATTAATTTGAAGTACTATGCTCAGTTGAAACTTAGCAATGTAAGTGATAAGAATAAGCTGCTTGGTCTTCTGCTGTGCATGTTGCGCAATATCTGTCTTCGGCAGTTGAGTTGCCTCCGGTAATCCTTACTGAACTCCAGGCAATTTCTCCCACTGTATAAAGTTAACTATGTTCCATAGTTTTGGGTTCGTTAGGTTTTTTTGTAAGTAGGTTTAGAGGAGAGTGTGAAAATAAGCCAACAGGTAATCTAGAAAAATCCTGTGAAAAAAAAGAAATAAAGATTGCTGGTTGCAAACCTGTTTGTCTAAACTGTGCTTTTAAAGAAAGAAACCCCTTCATTTCACCTCTTGAGTTCTGAGGGAAGCACTTCTCAGAAATACTGTGTTGTTGCTCTGGCTCTTCTGCCACAAGATGCGTTGGTATGGAGAGAGAATCTGAAGTTAATGACATGATTCATGGCCGCTTCAATTCTGAATGCGTCACTGGTAGAGCACACTAATGACTTACCGTAACATTGCTTATCCAGCGAGCGTGCAGTTCTATTGTTTGGTCTTGTCTACGTGGATGGCTGCTGGCCACGCAGGCTTGGGAGACAAACAGGGTCTGAAGTGTGATTAGCTGAATACTTCAATGATAACTTTCAAAAAACAATCACAAGGTAAATGGTGTAACTCGTTTTGGCAGTTGGTGATTTACAGGAACATTAACTTTCAAGTTCAATTGACAGCCTCGGAGCTATGTTTCATATAAAGTACATGCAGTTTGGAAAGAAAGTCACAGAGGCAAAGGAGTCATCTATTCCATTAGAGGAAATACACTCTTAAAAATAACTTTGGCATTATGAAAGGAGGCATTAATGACGTATTACTCTTAAACTTCCCTTGATTCTAAACAGAAGCAGGTGCCTTGCTGTAGCCACCTGCAAAATATTTTTGTTTCTTTGCTGTCGTGATAAATTCTTATATGAGATTGGCAGTTTGGGAGGTCTCCTATAGAGGAATCAAAAGTAAAAGAAAAAAGCTGCAAAAACTTTGGAAGTCTTGGAAAATTTGGTAACTTAAATTTTAAAACAGTTTTCGAAAGAGAGGATGACCATTCTGAAACAGTGTATGGCTATGCCAGAGATCTTCAACGGAGTGGAGAATATTCTTCTAAGTTTAAATATCTCTTCATAAATACATCAGAGACTTTCAAAATTTTAAATTTAGAATGAACTAAAGAGATTTGAACTTTTTCCTGATTGGATTGTTATGTCCAAGATCAGTACTACTTCCTTACGTTTCCTAGGCTCCGTCCTATTTGTTTCTTTTCTCTTTGTGGTTTGGTCTGTGTTTTATACTTTGAGCTGTGGAGAGTTTTTGTCATGACTTCCTACTCCTTTGGTGAAATCAGGTAATCTTTAACAGGTTGAATAATTCTCCGTATCAAATGAATAGTCTCGCTCTAGTTAAAATTGTGTGTTTGCTGTTGAACGAGCTAATTTGTAAGATCAGCACAATAAGTTAGAGCTGCAGAAACTGAGATATAACGTACATATTAAACTTCTGCTGAAGACTGTGTTGCATCTAGAACTGCTGCATCTACAGCATGCAACTGTTGTGACTCTAATTTTTATATAGCCTGAATTTGCCTTATTACTGTCAGTATTTTCAGATATATCTCTTTAAGAATTTAATCGAAGACCCAAATGCTAAATCACCTGCTCTGGAAGTAGATATTCCTATCTGAATAAAATAATTCATGGGAATAACCATCTTGGTTTCATCCTACTGCTTCACTGTGCGGTATCTGGCTTTGTCCACTGAAGAGGGGTCATTAGCACTTGCTGCAGTATCACTTGATGTCTGAAATAATAAAACGTTCACATGCTGTTGTGCAGGAGGCCCACCCTAACTTTTACCCAGAATGTTACTAGTCTGCTAGACTGAATGTTTTCATGTTAGGAGATGCTACTTCCATTGTTTCTGTGAATCTCTCAACATATCACCTTGGACAATCAACTTAACCTCTCAATTTATCTTTCTGTTACTGAAAAAACCACACAGGACAATAGTGCTTATGTAGCGTGAGAATTATTTGATTCATTGATAGCTGTAGCCTTTGTGCTTTGAAGAATTAATGACTATCGCATTTGAAAGAGGTATAAAATATTACCAAGCATACTTAATATTTTTTAAAAAAATCATCCAATCAAGAAAGAATTTAAAAAAAAGTTAATTTAGTGATAGACAAACAGAAATTATCTGTTCTAGGACTGGCCGGTTAATAATACTGCAGATGTCATCTTTTCACTCTAACTGAGCATAGAGTTCAGGATAGTGTATCTGTAAGTAAAGCTCAGATTTGAGTACTGTTCACAGCGCTTACTAGGAGATTTGAGATGACTACAGAAAATAATGAGACTCGGAACAGAGCTGCTTCTGTGCAGTGCACAGAAACGTGATGTCCGCAGCATGCATAAGGTAGCGTAGAGGTAGCGCTCGTCTTTTCCTCTGGTGATACTTGCGAAAGAACATGAACAGAAATATCTCTGCTTCACCTTCAGAGTATCTGTTGACCTCTCTAGTTTGTAACTTTCTCTTATTAGCACCTGTTGGGAGAAATGGAGTGAAAAGATTGCTGCCCTATTCTACTTAACAGCTTATTTAACTTAAAATGGTAATATACACACACATATATTGTCCTGATTTGGGGTCTCTGTGGTTTTTTTCCAAACAAAACAATTTGTGTTTAAAAAGAAAAGCGGGCATTATTTGTCTGTAAGGATGAATTAGCACTGTGGTTGAAGTGTGTAAAGAGAAAACAAAGATGAAACAAGAGATTCCACATAAAAGCAGACCTGTAAGGAAACCAAACTAAGTCTGCAACTTCCACAGTTTTGTGCTTCTGTGGACTCTGTGGAGTCTTTGTATTTGGGAGGCATCAGCAGGGGGAAGGGAAGAAGATACAAGACAAAGCTTTCCAGACAAAAGAGAAATTCAAATGTTTATCTTCCAGCTTCTAAAAGGTATTTATTGGAGCCGTTCATCCTGGCAGTCACTAGAAGTCCTTTCTGAAGGTTTCCAGTTGCCTTGAAAGAGTCCAGGGTAGAAATGTTGTGTTAGCTTAGTGATCGTGGGGTGGTGTTCTTACCAGCAGGATTTCGGAAGTTTCTCCCTGGTGACTTCATCCGAAAATCCAGGAGATTGTTGCTTTATAATTCAATTGTGTTGTGAATTCTCTCTTCAGTGTCTGATTTGTGGGGTGGCTGAAATACAGCCCTATGTTTTCTGTGGGGCGGAATCTGACTGACATCAAATCTAGTGCCACGTGGACTGAAAGTGGCTGTAGAGACCCAGTGATGGTGAGAGTAGCTCTGAGGTGCTCAGAGCGGGGCTGTGGAGGCCAGCCCGGGTGGGAACCCTTGTGTGAAGGGGTGAGGAGTTGTGCCTGTGACTCTGCCTTATCTTGCACTAATGACCACCCTGTCAAAGGGTGCCATGTGATGGTTTAATCTAGGGTTTGGGATGTGGATCTCCTTAGGTTCAGGACAGTAATTGTGAGCAGCTCCTACTCTGCTTATCTCAAAGGAACAGAGTACATAACAGTTTTTGGTGCTGTAATTATTTCAGTATAGGCTATAAGTTACAGCTTTAACATGTGGATGTTAAATGTTGTACACAGTTGTAATTGTAAATCTATATAATTAGATGGAGAGTCTTTTCAAGATGCTGACCCCTGTCTAACAGCACAAAACAACTTTTATTGATGGTGGTAATCCAGATGGCTAGTAATAGATAACGGAAAGGATAGAAGAGCAAGTGAAATTAAATAAACATTTGAAGTTCAACCCTTACTGCAGGAGAGGTTAGTTTAGTAATTTAAACACTGGCAGCTCAGTAAAGGGCTGCTTTTTGCTCTATCGTATCTGAAATGGTGAAGTTCTTCAGCTTAGAAAAGAGGAAGAAAAGCTGTGAGGAAAGTTCTTGAACATGTTTTTAAAAAAGAAATGCACAACAATGCAATTTCTGACAAAGCCCCCAAAACCAAAGATTTCGTCCTTTCTTAAAACAAAGGTACACCCACAAGGACTATTAGCGCCATGTCAACCATAATGGATCTTTGTAGTTCTGCAATTATGTTGTACCTGTGGTGTTTAAACTTATTTTTGAGAGACTGGAGAAGGTTACCTGATTGAAAAAGGGGGAAGAAAAAAAGCTATCAAAACTAGACACTAGGAGATGTTAAAATTCACAATATTTGCATAATCAGAACAAATGAAATTATCATATGCTTAAATACTCTAGTAAATTTTTTTAGTTGGCTTATTTACCTTTAAAAGATACTGCACAGTTTATTACCTAAGTTGGTACATATGTATATATCTAAAGAGCACAAACAAGGGATAAGTGTTAATTGTAAGTAGTATTTTTATTCATATAGTAAAACTAACTGTAAAAATTGATAAAATACTTGTGACTTGATATGCGGTTTCTATTATGCCCTGTAGGAAAATCAGCACACTCTTTTAATGGTTATTAATATTTTATGGTATGCTGAAACCCCGTAACAACTAACATAATGTAAACAATCAGTAGCACAGACATCTCTTTTGTTCTTCATAAAGATACTGGGCCCCAGCGACGAGCTTTGGGAGTTCCTTGGGAAAGGATATCTGAGCTGAGACTTTAGGTTTTATTCTAACATAGACAAACCAGTAGACTAGGGAATTTCAAAGACTCTCAGTTACGTTGGAAGTGTTATTTTCTGACCGCAGTTGCTACGCACTAGGGACAAAACACGCCAGAGTTTCATACTGGTGTGGGATACTCCCGTGCATGCCAGTCTGAGGTAAGCAAATTTATTCTGAACAAGTGAAAACTTCTGTAAAATGTGGTGGTTGTGCTGCTAGATACCACAGTGCACAGTCCATGCAAATGGGTTTTCTGTAAAAGCAGGGTATTTGAGGTATGGGAGTTTGTAGTATCATTTTGTATTGGTAGGAATCTTAGAAACCAACCTTTATACAGCCTAAACAGAGGGTTTAAAAATCAAATTCCAGATGACTCTTCCTCACACGTGACTTTTAATCATGAGTTGATAACTTGAAATGAACTTTGTATGAGAAAAACTGAAGCACGTATGTCTCTGTATGTATGTATGCATCTATGTTATGAGCTCCAACAAAACTCCAGTCTGGGAAATCGGGACCAAAGAATGAAAGGAGGGGATGGGTGCAGCCATACACTTGCTGTGCTGGAGAAACTTCTTCTGGAAGTGAGAATGACTGCGAACTGTGGTTGAGTCTGTTCTCTGACTTTCATGAAGCTGTATACAGTAGGAAAGGGGAAAGCTTTCAGCTTTGGAAGAATCTTTGGGAATGTGTGATCAGTTTGGTTTTACCCTCAGCAGGGAGGTTTGGGTGGGGTTAGCAGTAGGTCACGAATAGATGAATTGTAATTTCCCCCCGGCTCTGTGTGGGGCAGCTGTGGAGGGCAGGTGACGCTGCACGTGAGCCTTCTCGCTGCATCGCCTTTGTTTTCTCTGTGCAATGCGGCAGTTAACAATTCTGGTGAAGAAATTGCCTGTAACTTTTAACATTGGGTTGACAAGGCCAAGGAAGGTGCTTGCGTTATTTTTTTGTGGCAGTGCTGCATTCATAACAGCTTGTATTTGTTGCACCTCTCACGAGGTGATCTCGTCCACACACTTGGCACAGAGGGCAACCTCAGAAGCTTCATGTTCAGTGCAGTGTGCTGCTCCAGGGATGTCGTCTTGGGCACTGACTCCTCTAGATTTACTCACGCCGCCGATCGGCACTGGCTGATAATGAAGTGCATGATTTATGGATGCTGAGGGCACGGCTAGAATGAACCTGTTGACATCTAAAAGTAGAAAAGAGTGCGCTGAGCCTCGGGAAACCATAAAAGCTTTTTATGCTAGTGAGTGTGTACTGTGCATTAGGGAGCTGACCTTCGTGCCCCTGCATATTTAATTACTATTTTTTTCTTTTAAATTCCCTGAAATATTTTCTTATTTTATTATTTTTTACTTCTCTATGTTAAAACTATTACAGCCTACAGCTTTCTCTCATAAAACTTGTAGTTCATTGATTTCTCTATGTCAGAAACTCTTTTCCCTGTAGGATTCGAAGGAATGTCTACGCAGGATTGGAAGCCAGCCATCACACATGCTCTAGCAAATACAGGACAACACATCTCCTGTTGCCACCTAATGAGTTCTTCCATAAACTGTTTTTATTATTGCTGAAACACAGTTACCACATGGTAACTGTTAACTGGTTTACCACCTGGTAACTGAACCGAAATGGCAACTGCTGAATGATTCAGTGATTCTGCAGGTTTTGCTGGAGCTGTGGTCACGCGATCTATAGCGGTTTGGACGTGGGTTGTGATGAGAACCATGATACTTTGTGTTGTGCCCTGCCCACGCTGGAAAAGTCGTGTCCTCAGCACTCTGACTTGCATTCACCAAAATTAAGTCACTGGAGCACACACATTGTGACATCTTGGCATAGCCTGTTTGTCAGCAGGGATCTTGTGGTGTTCAGGGGGATGTTTCGCTCTGGAGACAAGCTGTGGTTTGCCAGCTTACGTCAAACGTGTGTGGACAAATGCAAATCTGCAGAAACAAGAAACGCTGTGTTGCTAAAGCTGTAAAGTATACCAGAACTAACACGGGCAAATGTGAGTTGTTTATGAAAAATGTGTTAGAAGTGCCATAGGGTGGAATTATCACTTATAAAGATTTCACTCCCACAGCTTAGAATAGCTTAAAGGTGCTGGAAAATAAGGTTCTGCACTGCTCTCTGGAGATCGTGTCTATTTTGTCTTAATTATTATAGCTCTGAATATTGTTACTCTTTAATGCCGTGTTGTGAAATTCGTGGTGTGCTCAGCACTCCATACAGCCCATGAGATTTTTTTATTCCCTTAAAAACCAACATATTAATTTATTTCCTTTTACTTCTCAAACTAGGATATTTGTGAGCAGTCACCATATAACTTACTTGACCTAGAAATACATCTCTCTTTCGGTCAGTACCTACATCCTCTGATGTCATGCTTTTCATTTTCCTCTGAGATGAACAATGCCATTCACTTCAGTATTTCTGTAGGAGAGGTGTGTTTTCCTTACCTGTATCCCTTTTCCTCCTGCCTATCTGACCTCTCTAACAATGTGGTGGTCTTTCCAGCATACAAAACTGTCTCGTGTGAAGTTACTGACTTGCTCCAGATTGTCTGAACAGCTTGGTCTTTAATTATGCTCTGGATTGTTGAGGTGCAACACTCACTCTCAGTAGAGCTCCTTCATGGCATTTCTTTGCGTGGCTGATTCTAGTCATTACCCAGCTGAGATCAAGTCCTAGATCCTGATCTCCCCCACCCCCTTTTCCCAGTACTCTTTGTAACAGGGAGGCAAATGGAAAGAAGAGAAAGGAGTATTCCAAAACTGTAAGGTGGAAAGGTATATCCTAAGAGAGGACCTAACTGTGGTGCATGTCTACGTGCCCGAGCAGGTGGAGAACTTCTACTGGTGTAAGTAATGCCTTTGTGTGGCGCAGCTTAATCACAGTGTTCCTGCCATCTGATGACAGTGATGGCAGTGAGACTGGGAGCTGGCTGGTCCACTGGCTCTGTCGGAACCCAGCTTTGCTGGCAAATGCTTAATATAAAATTAATCTTTCTCCACTGCCACAGAGAAATAAAAAAAAAAGGATGATTACAACTTTCTTCTTGTAGGCAAGCCTTCAGAAAAGTTGGAGGAGTCAAAGGATTGATTTGTTGTGAAGGATAGTTAGAGGAGACAGCAAATCAATTTACTGAAGTGAGGAGTTTGTGGGAGGGTCTGCTAGGACTTGTGGCTAGGCAAGACTAAGTTAAATGATGCCCCAAAGTAAAATGGTGTAGATAAAGGTGGACATTTCCGAAATGAGAGGAAGGATTGTAGAATTAAATGAAGAACTCAAAGCAGCAAAGAATCTACTCTTGTGCTTGGGAATTTATGATAAAGACAAGTTAAAGCCTCCAATTGTTGGCAGAAAATTGCTTAAAGAAATTTTATAAATAGCGTTGGCTTCATAAAGATTGAGAGAGAAAGTAAAAAAATCAAATCCCAGTGTGTTTCTGGGAAAGAAATGTTACAATTTTTTTAAAGTGAATTTTATTTCTGATTGAGATGTAATATCAAAGTTTTGAGAGAAGATAACTATTTAAAACTTTGCTTGAGCTGGCTATTTTCCTTTTTAAGCATTTTAGCATTTTATGATACGATTCTCCCCCTAGTTATATACTATGCATGGTGTCCTGTGGTATGGAATATCTCTTTGGCCAGGGATCTGCTGTCCTGGCCAGGCTCCCTCCCAGCTTCTTGTGCACCTGGTCACTGGCAGAGCACAGGAAACTAAAAAATCCTTGACTTGGGGTAAGAGCTATGTAGCAACACCTAACCCATCAGTGTGTTGTCAACATTATTCTCACACTAACTCCAAAACACAGCAGTGCACCAGCTACCAGGAAGAAAATTAATTCTATTCCAGCCAAAACCAGGACAGCAATTTACCATTTTTATTAATTAATTTAGCTGCGATTTTTATATTTGCAGCAGTTAATTTTTCTTAGTATAATCAGTGTATGTTTGCAAAGGAGAACAACGTCTTTTCACCCCCCCTTTCAAAAGGTGTGTCTGTCTTGACTTTTGAGTTAGTGTCTGTATCAGCAGTGTCTCTTAGCACCCAGTGACTCAGCAGCAATGGCTTTTTTTGTTTTTCTCATTTTCATCTTTATTCCAACTTTTTCTTTGCTAAAGACAGAGTGGGATGATTGTTTTAGGCTGTTGTCAGCACTGGTCCCTTGGGCTGGCCAATATAAACTTTGCCAAGTGTACTAGTGCCAGGTACGCTGCTGCGTCAGAACTAAACACAGAAATTTCGAAGAACGTGAAAATTTTATGATGTTTGCTTTATGAGTTCCCCTTCGGTAACACTGAACAGCAATCTATGTGCTCAACTGCGCGGAGAAGGAAAGCGAAGCTGGTGCCTTTGGATAGCCAGCCGGTCTGTACTGCACGTCATTGCCTAGAAAATTCCATCTGGTTCAGTCAACAAGTTTTACGTGGCCTCTTCTTTCTTTCCAACTGCTCCCTTTGAGATAAGTCTGGAATGGCAAAGCAAAGGAAAATATTTTTATCTTTGAATGCTGAGGCTTTATACGTGTATTGATAGATCATAACAGCTTTACATTCTTGTAATAATTGTGTTTTATCTTTATGTTACAATGGGACTGACAAGAATATTTAAAGGACTGTGGTACAAAGTGATTTCCATTTCCCTATTTCAGAGAGAGATAATTTAAATAAATTTTCTTCAATTTCTCTTGTTGATAAAGTTTCAGTTCACACATAATATTAACCTATACTCTCATTTAGTCAAATAAATAAACTGCAAAAATATAGAATATTGACCCAGGATCTTTTTATTGATTTGTGGGGGTTTTTTTGTAGTTGACCAGTATTTCCCCTATAGATGTTGTTTGTGGTGAGTTCAGATCTTTAGTTTCAATTATACTTCATGAGGGGTAGGAATTGGAGTAATAAAGAACATAATCTGAAAAGGTTCAAGGGCCACTCTCATGTTAGTTGTGAGAGTTTCATGTCTCTTAAGAAGTTGAATTTACACCAGCGGGTTCACTGCAGTAATCCTGAGATAACAGAATGTCTTTTCATGGAATACATAAATCATAGGTGTTAGAGAGTGTAATACAAGACTTGCATAACCCTTTAGAAAACTATTGCAATCTTCATAAGTGAAATTATTCTATTACATGTGGACAGACTAGTGCACTTTATAATAAATTAATGGAAGCAGCTACTGTGTGTGATTTCTGCCATATATTATTTCACTGAAAGTGCGATTAGTCTAAGACAAGTAGCAGTTCAGTCTAAATAGCTTAAAAACTCAGCAACGGCCGTTTTCCATAGTTTTGCCATTGCTTTTCACATGCTCCTAACATTTATTTTCAAATCTCTTAAGTGAGATATTCAAACCCTGCAACATCCATCAGAATGATGCTTCAATGATTTCTTTCTCATTAACTATTTCTAAAAGCTCAAATTATCTCTGGAATACATCATCTGGAATAATTAAAGCTATTCCTCCTAACAAGCAAACTGGCATTTTCTTTAAGTTGTGTGCTGGGTGGGGGGGAGGTGGGGGTGGGAAGGAAGGAAAAATGAAAGTAGGAAAAAAAAAAAGTAGCTCGTTTGGTACTATTTTTCTTAATCCAACAGGATTTTTTTTTCTACAAAATAAACAAAAGAGGATGGCTTAAAGTGATCTTTGTTTTGTCGGTTCAAATCTATGACTATCTACCTGAAATTAGAAATCTCATTTTTTTGTACTTTTTCCTAACAATGTGTGGAGTTTGGATGGAAAAAACAGAGTTCTAAATCTTGCAGAGTTTTCCATATTTCTTTGTAAACTCTTTAAACTGAAGTCTCTGCTCTAATGTCCTCGCCGGTTCTGGTGTCCAAACTAGCTAGGATTAAACCAGTCTAGGTATGTGTATATGTTACCGTGCTTTGGATTCACCATTAAAAATCCTTTATCAACATTTTTTGCTGAAATTCCAAGAGTTTCATGTTCACCTGCTTGCGCCCAGAGCTTCTAATGGAGGTGTCAGATTATCTAACTCATTCCCTCAGGTCTCGTGTCCCCTGTACCTGTAACGTACTGCTGGGAAGGCAGATGCAGAAAAAGAATTATTTGCAGTGATTTAGAAAAAAGCTTAACTTATACAGGGTATTGCTTAACAAGAACATCAGTCTGTTTTATAGAAACGCGTGACAAA
Source organism: Buceros rhinoceros silvestris (assembly GCF_000710305.1). Lineage (NCBI taxonomy): Eukaryota > Metazoa > Chordata > Aves > Bucerotiformes > Bucerotidae > Buceros > Buceros rhinoceros. The sequence goes on from NW_010413422.1 coordinate 172,538, forward strand.
AATCAAATATATTTTCATGTAGCATATCTGAAGTACTTGAATTCTGGAGTGGCTCCAGAAATCAGGGAGCAAGAGAGCGTGTGTGTGAATATGCATCTGATTTGTGTCTTCCAAATACTAATATTCTACATTACAAAATCTGCTTCCAGTGGTCTAATGCATTACTTTATGACAGTAGTTTTCTTCCTATTCTTACCAAAGAGACAGCATTTTGTCTCTCATCTTGACATTAGGGATAGAAACTGTCGCTTTAAAAAATATGATATGTGTCACTCTGCTCTTTCGTTTGTCATTTTTAAACTGAGGAAAATTATGCTTCCAGAGGAGCAATACTGTTAGCAGTTCGTTATTGTTTTTATAAAGCAGAAAGCCTGTGCTTGAAAAGTTTTCTACTGCAGGAATTATTAGTGGAAGTGGACCTGCATCGATTAATTTAATCATATATTTATGGAAGATTAGATTTCCGATACTATGTTCTGGGTTTTATCCTTCCCCCACCCCACTCCAAGGGGGAAAAACAATCTCTCATTCAATAATTCCTGGATAACAGAAAATAAAATAGAAAACATGGGAAGCGCCAGGAAACGTGTGTAAGAAGCAGTGTGTGTCAGGATTAGAATGAGCTCTAGAATAGAAGGTGAGAATGCACTTGGACTTGGGTACAGTACAGTTGGTAGAAGATAGTCAGAAACTGATTTATCTGAAGTGAAGACACCTCACAGGATTAAGTTTAGATGTCCTTAACACCACTGTAACACCTGCTTGTCAGCGTTCTTCAGCACTTCAGAAATACTGCTCCTGCCTTGCCTGTTATTTAAGGCTCAGATCTCCCCTAATCCCTTTGCATTCGTAATTCTCACCTTGTTTATAAAACCTATGGAGAGCGTGGGGTTTACTTCTTGTGTTCATTATTTTACCTTCTCAACTTCAGCTGACTCTCCTCTGTTGCAAGAACAATAAATTTTTGCAGTAATATGAGCTCCAGCAGAAGCTGTATAATCCCTGTGGATCACTAATCCGCGCCCATCACTCTGCTGCTGTGTGGTTGCTGCGCTTGGTGCTGGGTGCAGCAGGAGCAGACAAACTCTGTCTCTGCTGCGTCCTGTGCTTTGGAATATTTCTGATCAGTGTGGGGACGAGAGAACAGATGTGTCAGAGGTAATGCTTGTATTAAGGACTTAAGCTTTAAAGCCATCCCAATATCTGGGCCAAGGAATCTTATAATGATGTTTAGGCAGTAATAAGACCACATCTATGTTCTGGTCACTTCACTGGATCTCCTGGGTGAGGCCATGACTTGTACCTATGTACATGAAAAAAACAAACCCAAACAAACAAGTTGCAAACCAAAACCTCCTTCAAAATACAAAACCTCCTTCAAAATACAAAACCTCAAAACCCCCTGAGAAGGTTCTGAGCCTGCCTGATGGGCACTCCTGCCGCCGCGTCCCAAGCATACGAATCTACCCGAAGCATGGAGGCAGTTTGTAGCAGGAAAGTTCTGGCATTGGTGTTCCTTGGCCCCAGTCCCTCAGGACGTGGAAAATCTCTTTCTTCAGTGCAGCCTCCTTAGGTGATGTCCCTGGCCCACGGAGGTTTCTGATGACTTGTAGGCGCCCTTCTTCCAGAAAGGCAGCGTAGCAGACAGATTTATATAGGTCTGCACGGGAAGTAATTTCATAGTGTTGCTATTTGTTATGTTCATCTGAAAGAAATAAAAGTTAGAATTTTATAATTCTTCCTGAAATAGAATTCCTGTTCTCTTGAGAGCAAACCCTACTAACATGGCTAAATGTATGATGTCGAGGTAGGATTTGTCCTGTAACTTTAGAAGGGATCTCTACCACAGAGTGAAGATGGGGTTGGTGTAACATAGGCGTATTAGGGGAAACGTGGTGGGACTTTGTTCCCCTTCAGAACAAATAAATACTTTCATATTGTTTTTCTTGGTGGAAAGCTGACGTGCATAATTGTCCAGGAGAAGGGAAGAAGCTGCAGAGGCACGTACAGGCACCAGCTTCTTTTGGTTAACAGGACGCAATACAAATTTACATGGATTTTACTATAACGACGCTGAGACTTTAGACTCTGTCCTGACCACATGTAAAGTAACAAATGTCAGGAGTGTGGGGTTACATATGTCTATGCTTATAAAAAGGCTTGTACATATTTTTCACAAGTTGTGCTGTTACAGCCCGCAGACATTCTTGGCTTGAGCAGGGTGATGCCTCTGCCTTGCACTGACCTGCCTTAGAGTAGTTCTGCCTGCTCTTGCCTGTGCTGACCCTTGGCGAGTCCTACACGTTTCCCGGTTCATCTCTGTTTTACAAGTTACACTGTTTGCATTCAGTCTGAATTCTGTGCCGTAGGTTAGAATATGTGCTGAAAAATTTACTTAGAGGCTTGATAAGAAAAAAAGAGTTATTTCCAAACAGACTTTTTATCTCTTGAGGGATTATTTTTGGTACAAGTGCCTGCCCTGGCCATACTCTTGCCACCTGAAGAACGATCTGACTGCTTGTTTTACTTCATATACTGAGAACTACAATATGCACTAGAAAAATCAAACATACTTTATAAGACAGATAGTCACAGCTGGGGATAAGGAATATAAATAGGATGACATCAAATGAAAAGAGCTGATGATCCAACAAGGCTTCTATAGATCATGTTGTCTCTAATGTCAGGAGAATTGCAGATTAGTCTTGCTGCTCTTTATAAGTAATCCTATTTATCAACTTTCTGGAAAAATGTAATTTAAGGTGGCACATTTTCCTTAGTTCTGCCACACTTCAAAGCTTAAAGTATAAGGGTTTGTCAGCCATTCTCTCCTGGCTGTAATCAGCGTGTGAGGTTCCCGTTCAGGCCTTTCTCCAACCGCCAGGTCCCAGCTACTCCTGGCCAACTCTGATAATCTAATTTTAGTTTGCTTGATTAGTAAAATAAAAAAAAAAACCGTAGGAAGCCTTAGCTTTTAACAACTTTATCCAATTCAGACTTAACGTTCAGAGAGAAAGAGCAATTTAAATTGCAAATGTTCATTATAAGAAGCTGGATTTCTATAAAGCGTAATTTAGTCACTTCACAGAGAACGAAGACAAGCCCTAGAAAAAGCCCCGTTTGGACAAGGTGGATACTGGTGGAGAGAGGCTGTGCTATTTTTTTTTAATAACCTACAGAAAAAGAAACTATTTTTACAAAGGGATATAACAAGAAATGTGAATTTTAACAACTCCAGAGAAAATACGCAGGAATATAAAAATTCATAGTTTTGCTACCGTGTACTACATTTTTAACATGATGCTCTATATCCGAGTCACAAAACAGATTTGTGTACATTTATATTCGTTCTTTAAAAGCTAAGCAGAGCTCAGGCAACTAAAACAAGCTGTTTGATATTATGTTCTTTTTTTTCTATCCCCTTTCCCTTGATGTAAGAATACCTTAGCATATAATGTCACATTAGTTTTATACATGTAAATACTTTAAAGTTAGAACATGTAGTGTGAGCATATTTTATCAGCTATTACCACTAAGATTTTTACATATACAAACTAAAAGAAAAGTTCTGTGTTTATCAAAATTCAAAGTAATTCTGCTTCCTTAGTGTTATCTGAATTTGTGGGGAAGCCTCTGTTTGTATATCAGAAAGAATTTAGCTATGTGTTGATCAGGAAATTTTTATCAATTCTGAAAATGGGGAAACTTGTTTATTTATCTTAGCAATGATGTGCCAAGATAAAACAAGTGTAACACAGCATCTGCTTGTTACTTAACTGTAATACAGGCAGCTGAACAACAAAGTCTTCAGTAGCATATCCTCCCAGCTAGGCATTTTCTTAGGCATTCCAAAATGCTGATATTCTTACAGAGAGCTTTAGGAGAAACCTGTGCAATTCCTGTGCATGACACTTTGAAAAGACCAGAGCTGTGAATATTGCACCTGATTGCTTTTAAGTCAAAAGCTTTCATGTGCAGGAAATAATGTTTCAATTAAAAGGAGAGAGAAGGGGGAGGTCATTCGACATCATTATGCTGCATTCAGAGTCACGTACAGGAAAAGAGAATTAGAGCAAATTCAATAGACTCGCGGACTCAAAGCCGAACAGACTTAAACATTTCTATCGCCTGTTCAAAAGATTGATAGACCACAATTTTAGTACCAAATTACTGTATCAAGTCTCAGAACTTGGTGGTCTCAGTCTCTTGATTTTTGAAGTTTTGCTATTGATAGTTACCAAGCGCTTCGTTTTATTCTCCATTGTTCCCACCTCAACTTTGTCATCGTTTAGTGCCTGAAATCTATAATTCCCTCTACTGTAATTTCACCCGTGAAGATAGTCTAAGATACACTAACAGCAGGTGGAAAGAATCTCTACACCTCTGTACACTGCCTTTGCTTTGTGCTTTTTGGCGTGAACTGTATTTGATTTACAACTGAAAGTATACATATGCACTTGTGAGATTAGTGAGCATTTTAATTTTTAATACTACATACAGTATCTGACATTTCACTGGGGATGCAGAGGAAATCCTTTCTTCTTGCATAAAACCAGTAGGATGCTTTTACCCTAAAATTGCCCTTGAAAAAATTACATTTTCTAGTAATATTTGGAATCATTCCTCCCAAATGACACCTCCTTTCTTGTACGATGGCTGATCATTGACTCCTGAAATAGAGATTTGGGGTTTGCTTGTGGTGAAGATTCACCATGTGTGTGTGGATTTGCTAGCTGTACAGAAAGCATTGTTCTTCTGCGGATGACCTCCTTGCACAGAATGATAGTTTTATCCTTCTCTACATCATTATATTTGCTGTACAAAAATCCTGCTGTGCTACATCATAATAACATGTAATCTTCTTGCTTAGTTTAGCTGAGATTTAAGGAGCCGCTGTTCATGGAAGCAGTTTTCTAAAGTCTGATCTATAATTTACTGGAATCAACCAGGCAAAAGAGCAAGAGGCTTTATAAGAGGGATACAGCCCTTAAAACTCTTAAATGAAGATTAGTTTAAAGTTTTACAATCCGGTACAGAACCATCTGGCAAATCTCATGTCAGGCTTTGTTAAACCTCTGAGCTTTCCTAGTATGCCGCAATCATTCAACTCCCACCCCACGCCCTGCCTCTATCTTCCATCCCTCTCTCCTGTCAGGCACCTGCTTTTCTCATAGATACGTTGGAACAAAAGGAGGAGATAAGCAGGTGAAGGGCTGATTTTTCGACAGGAATGGTGTAACAGCTGTGAACGATGGAGGCTGTGGGTGAGCTGCACCTCTGGAAATCGTACCCTTATAATTGCTGGGTGGCTGGATACGCACTAGGTGATTTATTGCATCTCTGAAGAGGAAATTGCGAGATAAAAGCTGCCTGTTGGCAGAACCATTAGTGACTTGCTGGGTGAAATTGTGGCTTTTGAGGCCAAGGAATCGCTGGGAGGACCTATAGCAACATCACAATGCACACTGATACTTTCAGAAGTGGAGCCGCAGTTGCGAGAGCCAAAACAGTGTAGAAGTTGTGTCAGTGGTGATTCCAGGTTGCCGTTTGGTGTGAAAAGCCCGTTGTTCCTGTCATTCCTAAATCACATTTCAGGGCTTTAGACTGTGGATTCCTCGCCAATACCTTCACAAAGGGGTGTTTATCTGTGAGTTCCAAGTTCTATTTCTGTGCTTTGGCAAAAGGCAGACCTCATGTGTTTCTCGAATACAAAGCAAAAACCCTCTCATATGAATCCTTACGAACATCTTGATTTCAGCTGTCCAGTGGCTTTCCCATGTACTTACCTGTCCTACAGATTTATTTTCATATTTATACAGAGCTTGGAGATGGGCAACAAAACAATTTGTTCTAGTGATCTGTTACATAAATTATACTTTCTTCACTTAAATTAACCCTTCTGTTCACCTTCCATGTGAAGGATCTTAGGAGGCTGAAGGAGAGGGCTGCAGGAATCCTATTACCTGAAATCAACTTAGAGGCCAGGAGGAGGCATTGTTAACGGAGATAATCGGCTTCTCAGGCTTACAGCATTTCTCTTTTCTCAGTGTGATAATAAAGAGGTTCTGCCTGGACAGTGAAATTAGTGTACATGATTTCCTGATTATAACGTGGGACAGAAAAATAGTAATGGCTGCAGGTCCTGTCTAAAAACAAAGCTTTTGGCTGTGTACTTTAAACATAACTAGGAAAGTCAAAAACATGTGCAAACCCAAGCACCCTTCGATAACGTAGCATAGCTAATGTGCTACTTACAGAATGTCCTTTGCTGTTTGTTTCCTAAATCTCTCTTCAAGCCATACAGGATTTCAGCTTGAAAGACAATTTCATAAAGCACTTTTTTTTTCCCTTTCCTGTAAGATGCATGAGTGGAACACTTTGAGTCAGACAATCTTAATGCTGCCGTAGCAATTTTGTAAGGCACTAGAGAAAAATATGTTGTATTATCTTTGAAATTCAGTTTGCATTTGCTTCTCACAGCAATCAATAACCATTAGAAATAGTGGTGGTAGTATCTGTCTAGATAATTTTAGGGCTTTTCCAGAAATCAAAATATATAAACCCAAATTGTCATGTTGTAACTTTTTCTTTTTAACACTAATAAATCCAGACTTGCTTTGAAGAAAAGCAAAAAACCATCAACATGGAGGTGGGTGAGTAGGAGCTTACACCTAGCTGAACAGATCCAGTAGCTAGTGTTTGAACAAAAAGCGTGAGGGTCAGAACAAATTCCCTTTGCAGCCTGGCAAAGTGATAGTCATCAAAAAATTAGTCATATCCACGGGTCAAGTTACTAGAAATTTTTATCATCATTTTAAAACCATCTCACGAAGCTGAGGCCAACTGACTGATCATAACCTAACTTCTCTCCAGCAAAGAGGGAAGGACCCTCCCAGTGTTCTGGAGTATGTATTTTGTATTGGAGGCGGCTGCCTGGCAGCTCAGGGCCCCTGGCTGTAGGAAGCAGAGGGATGCAGCAGGCCCTGCGGCCAGGAGCGCAGCTTGAGCTGGGTTCGGCAGAGCAGGCAGCTGCCTGCTTCTCTTGGCTCCGGAGGAGCAGGGTGCTGTTTGCCTGCGCAGCTGGACCTGGCAGCTTCCCCTGGTTCCTGCTGCTACTGTGATTCACGGCGGAGAGGGGGAAGCAAAAGGGAGAGCTCGGCGGGTGGCTGTCAGACAAGATTGCAGGGAATGCACATCCCTTTTCCTCAGTCACTCACATCCCACTCTCCTGACCTACCCAGGGGACTGACAGGGCAGGATCGTAGACAGAGAGAGCTGGACTAGAAGCTTAGGGCAGAGGGAGAATGGGTTTGAGTCTGATGGAGAAAACAGGTTGAGCGAATTAGCTGTGTCTTGTTATGGATCAGCCTAACCTGCACAGACACCAGGAGCTGAGCGGCGGAGGGGCAGGAGGCTGCCAGGAGATCTTCTGTGCACGAGCAGTTGGTGTAAGATGTTTGAACTACCTCAGCTGCACGAGAGATTTCCCCTCGTATTCAGAGCAGGGACAAACAGTGTGGCATCCTAAAGATAAAAATGGAGTCTGACTTAAAATTATGACTTTCATAACCTTTAATAATCTGTTTTACAATTTATTTTCTCTGGTAGATTTTGGAAGCCTGGGTATCACCTGTCGAGCTGTCATAAGTAATTATATGCTTGTTAACTTATTGTTCCTAATAAACAACAGGAAATATTCATGATGAATTTCACTTTTCCCTAAAAAAAGATTTAATATCTACTTTGATTAAATATTAAAGCTTTCTTTTGCTGTTACAACCAGACAGAAAATCCCAAATATCAGCAAAATACTTTGTGCACAATCTTTTTACTGCCTGGCCATTCTGCTGGAGTTTATTGATTGCTAACATAATTGATCAGGGTAATTCCGAGGTGGTCAGGTAGAAGACTGATGTGACTGGCTGCATGATGGCTCAGCAAACTCGAATGTCTTTCATACTGAAAATACCTGAAAATTGGCCTTTCGGTGGAGAGACAGGATTGCCTGGCCTTGGGGAACGGTTGACAGAATTGCATTTCCCGCTGGGCAAAAGGGATTACTGAGATAAAGGAAACTTAGAGCCAGCAAGACCTTCTGCGATGCCCTGCCTATTTTTGCCTTCTCCAGTGCCTGTACCAGGGCAGTGACAGGGGGTGTCAGGTAATGCTTTAGAGCAGAAGGAGTCTCGGGGAACTCCGGTGGAGGGGGGTGGTCTTGGAAGGTGTTGGGTGAACGGTAGGAACCGACTCAATTGTCTGGATGTGCCCCGTGCTTGTGGAACAGTTGTTGAATGTAAGAGAGGTGACAGGTGGTTCATCAAACATGAAAAGAACCTCATGTATTGCAGAAGTCACGCCTGCCTGCTAGAGAAATGGTAATCGGAGCGTGTGCCAGAGCTAAGGGAGCTTTAATGGCACCGCCGAAACCATAATGTAATATCCAGGTTGAAATCATTCCATCTTTATCTCATTACCAGTACAATTTTGTTCCACGTGTGAAACTTAGATGTCAAACCGAGGAAGTGGAGGGAACATAAACAAAAGACTGTGGGCATAGTCTATTGTTTCTTTAGAGGAATTGTAGAAGCTGCAGAAGGCTGTGGGAAGATGCTCCAAGCAAAATGGGGGGATAAAGGCTTCCAAAAACTTCACGCATTTAGTAAAAGCCTCTTTATCTGTGCTGGAAGAAAGAAGCTCCCGGGAGGATTGTCGATCATTACCACGTTCTTCTGTAAAAGAGAGAAGAGAACTCGTGGATAATTGCTCTGCTTATGTGATCCATTAAGAGACCGCGTGTATATCTCAGCGAGCAGCAGGTAGGGAGTTTGTATACTGGAAGCACAATGCTGTAGTAGCAGGTAGATCAGAACAGGCATTCGCACAGTTCAGTGCTGCAGCATCCTGAGCTGGCAGCTGCAGCAGATGTGCTGCAGGACAAGTGCTGGAGCATTGTAAGCTAGCTCGTATAGTCACAGCTCACGTGTAGGGTGTTTTCCTACGCTGCAGGGTCAATGCACATACGCTCCCAGGTTCTCTGTGGCAAAACAGATCTGTGCTGTGCGTTAGGGCCTTGCATTTCTAGAGCTGTGTCCCTTTAGCTCTGAAATGGCATTGTAAAAATGGAATGAGAGCCGGGGAGATGTGTGCCCTGTGCGGAGAGCCTGCAGGGGCTGAAAGCAGCTACTGCTTCCATTTTTCTGTCTTCCCTGTGCTCCCGGATGCAGGCTGCTGCCTGGCCAGTAGTTGCCCCAGACTCTGCTCTGTTTTGGCTTTCACTGTGTTCTGGCACTATTTTCTGACCTGAGTTCGGAGGCGTGAGAGTGCCTCTTTAGGTGCTGGATAGTCGAAACAGTAGGAAGTAAGTAGGAAGTAAATATAGGAACACAAGGTGCTAGTCTACCAGAAATTCAGCAATAAGGGGTGCTTGAGTCTTCATTAATTCACCTCTAAGGATTTAGAACGTGGTTTTAAGTGTTATGGAAACATTTGAAGTATTGTCTCACCTAAATGTACATTTACATCCCTTTTTCTCATGTACTTGCATACTTGCTTTTTCCTTTTCCTTTCTGCCTTAAAATAGAACTGACTGAACAAATGTTGTATAAAAAACTAATGTGAAATCCTAAGAAAAACGATTTCTCAAGAAATAGTGTGGGGTTTTGTTTTTCTGTTTTTTTTTTTTTTAATGTCAGTTCCTAGCAGGTTATCCCACATGGAATTATTATGGTATCTTGGCACCACAATTGATACGTTTAATAATTTTCATTATGTGTTTGGGTCCCTTTGATGCTTGATTATTACATTTAAAGAAAGATTATAAGGTAGAATACATTTGCTTTTGAACATACGAAAAATACAATCTTCCCCTTCTAGATGCATTAATTTTAACTGTTTAGAATTCACTAAATCTGTGGTTACTTCTTTTTTCCTCTGAATTGCACTTATTGTTCTATTTCAAGAATGAATCACGTTCCGTTGCTACCCCAAAATATATCAGAAATAGTAAAAATGATTGCCTGTAATCTATTATTACAGGCAATCCAACCTGCCAAAACAAAATTGCAGTTTGATAAGGTAGTTTTTGTAACGAGCCCTGTGAATGCTCCATGCTAACTGAAGTTGCCTACAAATCCTGTATTTAAAAAAACCTTTTCCTTTTAAGTGGCCATATTTTACTATATGTGACAGAAAATCCAGTGGACTATCTCCCCCTCTCTTTGTCCGTCTTTGCAGTCTCCATGGGCATGTAGATCACTCTGATGTGAGACCTGGATAAGATGCTTTTTATACTACATATTGTAAAAGGCCATATCCAAAGGGTGATAGGTTAGAGGAGATTTATTTCTGGAGAAGGAAAATCCTGGCATTACTTTTAGTCTATTTCAGCAGAGGACCTTTTTTGTGAATGTCATTGTTTCCGTGAAAGAAAGAATTTAGGGAGAAGGAAAAGAGGAGAGACTTGTCAGTAGTTTTGCAGCAATGCGTAAAGTTCCTTTCCTGGGAAATTCATGTGGAGAAAATTAAAAGGACCCGACTTTCTATTCAGTGCTTAGTCCCGGTGCTCACAAATGTTAGGATTTATTACTAACAGAGCAATTACAGGCATTATCAAGTAATTGCAGGATGTTTTGGTATAGTAAAAAAACAGGGAGTGTGAAGGGTCAACAAGTCGTCGTCTTTGAAAACTACTTCATTCTGTTTGATTATATGGACTTTTGATTTGGGGTGGTCAGCCATGTAATATTCTTAGCTAGTGGAAAGTTGAGGAGATAAGAAGCTGTTAACTGCTCAGTCTTCTGACTCCAGCTCTGAAGAGCATGAAGGAAAGGCAAGGGCTGTCATCTGAAAACATGGTTCCCCTGCCCAAATAATGCAGGCTTTAAAATCGTTTCCCCTAAGATTTCTTTTAATTCACCTGTTTAAGTTAGTTCCACTGCAGCCCATACCCTTCTTTCAGGGTGTGTATTGAATGTAGCGCAGCCTGGGGCGGAAGAGGCAGAGAAACTGAAACAGAGCCGAGTTTCCTCTGAAGTCTTGCTGCTGAACAGAATTACCTGTTGTCAGATAATTTCATATTTTTGTCTGGGTTTTCCTGTCTGTACACACAGGTGAAGGTATAGATCCCCCACCTTGGAAGTCAAAGGAACTTTAACACTTAAGTTACTTATTTTCAAAGCTATCAGACCTACAGTGCACTCCAAATGTATGCATTACCATTATTTTGTATTAATTTTGTGCCTGCCTGTTCTATTCCCTCAGGGGAAGTGAATGTTGACAGGGTGGTTGAACATACAACTGATTCATGCTTTTCTCTCCTAAAAGCACACAAAAGAAGTGGGAAGGCCACAAACGCCGTTGAAAGAAACAGCCTTGGAGCCTTGGACTCAGCCACAGGTAGGCTGGAACAACTTTTCTGGTCATGTGTTTTCTGTAATGGTGGTTTCTGTAAGTCTTCATAGAGTTAATCTGGGGCTCTAACAGAACGCTGCAATGTGTAGCTTGTGGTTTTTGGCATCATACATCAAAATGATTTGTTTTGGTGGTTGGCTGCCCAGACTATTGGTAGCGTCCTTTTAGTTGAAGTCTCTGCTTTTTTTCTAAGGGAGAAATGCCAGGACTGTCCTTCGGTTTGTGTTCCTTATGTGCTTAAAAAACTTTTCAGAATTTTACAAAACAAAACTGCTTTCTGAATGGTGTGTCAATAACCTGTAAGCATCTCCTGCTGTAGAAATGAAGTTTGTCATTTTGACAGGAAGGTTGGAAAGGTCAGCCTTTGGTGTTGTAAGGATTTAACCAAAAACGAAGCAATACTTAATCATGCAAAAGAAGATAATGACATGGGGATATTAGTATGCAGTCGTCCTTAACACAGAGTGGTCTTGGCCTTGCAGTTGTGCACTTACTTGAGCAAATCAGTAATTATCAATTTCTTAAGCGCAAGATTCCCTGTTATTTATTGTTATTTATTCCCTGTTTATCAGTGTACTGTACTGCGCGTTGAAATCTGTGGCTTCAGAGGTGATGGGAGGGAAGGGAACAGGCAGTTCATTGTGTAGGTGAAACTGGATGTTGCTGTTGCAATGACAAGGGTTGGGGCTGGACAAGAGAAGGTGCTGGAGCGTGGTGGAATGAAGCAGGGTGCTTCTGCAAATCCCCAGGGGAAGATTGCTGGGTTTTATGGATGTGGGGGAACTTTTCCTTTGGCAGCTCCAGCATCACATGGGGCACAGTGCCTCTTCCTGTCAGAAACTCCTACCTCTGCTTTGCTGGACTCAGCTCTTGCTGAAGGCAGCAGCGAATCTATGGCTGTAATGCCCAATTTTCCTGGCAAAGATGGAGAGAACCAGGCAGAGGCAGCGCCCCAGATCTGTGATTACGGTGTGGCCCTGCCTCGTGTTTTCAGGGTGTAAGCACTCTGCCCAAACATGTGTTCTCCTATTAAGTCTGTACTTCTTACAAATTACATATATGAAATCCTAGAACTTCTTGTTCCAGAGGCATGCATACTCCAAAAGCATGTGGCAAAGACAGCGCAGGAATTTAGGAATAGAAATGAAAAAACCCCCACATCTCTGTTACTGCTACCTTTGTTCATGCTCAAGTGCATTTATTTTTTTTATGAGTTGCAATGCTAACTGTGCAGGCTTTCACGGTACGATCGATACAGCTGATTAAAATACAGTACCTCTTAAATGGTGAATTCTTTACTCTTCACTGTAGTCACAGATACGTCTGTGCACCTCTGCATACACAGAGAGCATGGTTACCTGTAAACACGCAAGCCTTGTGTTGTAGGG
>NW_010413422.1:185418-213868 GCF_000710305.1 Buceros rhinoceros silvestris
AGGGAAATCCCCCAGCGGTTACTCTTCAAACACAGGATCTTCTCTCCTTCCTCAATAAAAGGCTCCCAGGTGCAGTGTGTGCCCTGCCTGTTTTCCAGCTTCTGCGTGGCCGAACCTCCAAAGGCCTCTGTCCAGGCAGCTGCTAATCACAGCGGTTGAGCGTGCATTGATCTGTGTCTGTGATCAATAATGTTTATGTGCAGGATCGCAGGAGCGTGCTATGGTCCATAGTTACTAATAGACAGTAACTCTTTATGTGCAGCAACAAAACGGCTGAGGAACGTTTTGTTCCAGCATTTAGTGCCTAACAGCTGATGGGTCACCAAGGGGGGCTGACAGGCTCCTCCTGTTTCCACGCCTACAGCATGTGTTGCCAAGCGGACAGGTAGAGAGCTCGGAGTTAGGGCTGGGTTTTCGTTTGTTGTCGCAGAAGAGAGAATTTTGGATTCTGAGTTGTGAGAGGACGAATTGAAGCAGCTTGATGCCATGGTTGTCATTTAGGGGAGCCCTGGTGCGTGAGCACGGGTGTCAGAGGCGAGTTTTTGCACGAGGTGGTTTGTGTGACTGTTGCCAGCAGCATTGTCCAAGAAACATTCTGTTGGACTGTCCCAGTGCTGATGGGAATCAATGTTCTTCACCGTATTATCTGTTCACTTCTGAAAGCTGCATTTGCCACTGCTTTACTTAGTAACTGCATCATTTAAAATGTATGAAATGTTTTTGTCATTTCTATTCATTTTTGGAAGAAAAAATCTGCCTTTAAAAAAAACGTACAAAGAAGCTAACACCAATATGCTTTTTTTTATTTCATGGAGAGAAGAAATGTAATCAACAAAATCAAAAACTGCTGGAACCATTATTGTAGCGGAAAATTAAATTAGTTGTTAATTCTTTCATGGATGTAATTCTGGCCCCTGCAAATCCCTCCTTAGATATTTTGTATAAAGTGAGTAAAAATTCATGGCATGGATAAAAGCTTTGTCTATTTTATGAGCAACAGGCAAATGATCCAAATGGTGCTCATAAAGCAAATGGTTCCCAACTCTAAAAGGAGGAGGAATATATTTAAAAGCTGCTAGAATGAACCAGGAGGAAAACCAACTCCTATTTACAAGGAGGTGTTATTTACATGAAAGTTTTCTGAGTTCCCCTTTTCCCCCCTGGGGATAAACTTGCTACTTTTGTCAACTTAATAATAACAATAATAAAAAATGATCATTACCTTTTCTTGGGCTACTTACTGCCCGTTCAGTGTTGAGAGCTGCTATGGGATGCGTTTTATCCACAGAGAGAGGGAACAGAATAGCTGTGAGCCGTTTTGGTGTGCAGGGCCAAGCAGTCAGTGAAGCAGAAAGCGCCACATCTGGCCCCTGCTCTCCCGAGGTGAGACGCTGGTACCCGTTAGTGGTCGGGCAATTTCACACAGAGGTTATATTCTGGGGGGAACAAGAGCAGTGCTTTTTGTGCAGAGGGAGGGAAGGCTTTATGTCACCTGTGGTGTCGTGGCGTTCACATGACTTATTAGTTCAAGGTTTCAGCTTAGAAGCAGCCAGGTAGCTGAAAATTTTGGAACTGAAACGTTCAATTAGCCAAAAAAAGAACGGGAGAGCGCTTTGTCAGGCTGGTTTCTTATTCTGTGGTGGGGTTCTTGTTCTTGGTTTTACAGTTCTGTTTTCTGTGGTTTTTGGCTGTGATTTAGTAAGTTCCTAGAGCAATGCGGCATTGACAATGTGGGAATTCTTTTTCATGGCCATACCTTTTAACTTGCTGTTTTCTCTATCTTTTTCTGTGAACTCAGTGAATGGAAACTGATGTTACTGCCTGGAAAATAAAGTACGAGAGACTCATTCTGATAAATTCAGGACAAGACATTTGTAGATAAGGAACATGTGTGCTAGTAGTTGCCCAAATAGACTAGTTATTGGTTTACAGGCTTTATTTAAATGCTAAATACAATGTATTCTCCTATGGTTATGGGTTTTTTCCTGCTTTGCCTGATTAAACATTTAGCTGATAAACCCTGTCAAGGCTGTTCAGAGCTACTGCAGTTAAGATTATGTGTTTATAGCCTCTATTTTTATGGTCAGTTAGAAACATGACAATTTAAAATCAAGGTATTCTGTGATTGTTTAAACTTTTGAAGTTGCTGACGCTGTTTTAAAATCTGTATTTTGTGTGATAACATCATGAAATAATATTGATCGTGATGATTCTGATTCAGAAACAAATTGCTTCATTCTTCCAAATTACTAAGAGGATAAATCCATTCACAGAGACTAGAAGAGAGAATAAGGATTTACCAAAATAAGGAAAAAGAGCAACGACTGAGGTTACATAGCTTAAAACTGCAGTAGTGTCAACTAGTGAGGTTTGCCAGCACGGCAGATGCAGCAAAACTCCCACTCTTATTGCAGATTTAAAACTTTTTTATGACTCTTACATCACTATGTTACATGTCTATCTGAAATTCTGCACAGAAGTGATTTCTAGAGGTGTTTGAGAGGATAAAATGTGAGAAGGTGGGTTTATTTAATGCTGTAGCTTTTTATTTGTTTATTAATTGTAAGAACTCCAAGAGCTCTCACTCACTTAAGGTAATGGATAAAAAGCCAGAGTACAGTTGTGTTACTTTTCCTGCCCCAAATGTAGCATAATTACTTGATTGAATGCATTCATTTATTCCCTTTCCTCATGTTCCTCCTCCTCCACAGTCCACGTTGTCACTGGAAACCCACACAATGATGACGTTCAGGGTCTACAGCTCTCCTCAAAGCTCTCCATGAGGGTTAAACATGCAAAGACTAAGATTTGTCAGGCTCAGGTAGTGCATGTTCACCTGTGTCTTACAAATAAGCCACACCACATGGCTTTATTACCGCCTGGTGTAACAGTGGTGTAGCGACATAGCAATGAGCGTGACAAGCAGGAGCACTAAGATACAGACCAAGTGCAATCACTTGTCTCTCAAAACCAGAAGAGGAAAATAATTTGTTTTGCCTTTTGCATCTGTGGTTTTAATTTCTCTTCATTTGTGTGCAGATCACAGTCCTTTTCTCTTTTTTTTTTTTTAGAAGAATTACTTTTTGTGGAAAGGCAAAAACACTCAGACTGAAATCTAATTACAAATGATAGAGTGTAGTATTTTTCTGCTCAATTTTAAAGAATCACTTTATAATCTTGGAACAGTGGATAACAACATCACTAATCCAATATTTCAACAGTAAATATGTTTGATGATGGGAATTGCTACACTAATCTTATATCCCTCCACAGTATAGTTAAGAAATCCACAGGGGCTTTTACTAATCAGTTTTTGTAAAGTAAATCAAGTCATGTAATTCTTGTTCCCTCTAAATGCCCGGCAACTGCCAGCAGAACCATGTGCAGCACTTTTTATTCTTTTCATCAGTTTTGTACCCTGATCTGCAGCCACACTTTCCCTTTCAATATGCAAGAAAGAGATTTCAGGGGAGAAAAGTCCCTGAGCACCCTCTGACGGGAACGTCTCACTAGGTGAGCTGGCAATTCACCCTGTTCCCCGCCCCTGCCGTGAATGAGTCCACCTCCTGCACATGGGTGGAGAGTAGCCACTAATAAATATAATCTGACCACATTTGCTACTACACCTCTAATACATGTGGTTTAAGATACTCAGTTTAGACCCCAGTTTTACTGACCAGTGAGATATATTGCAATATGGTTTTTATTTTCAGCTTGGAAAGTTAAAGGGAAAGTAATTTTCTTTTTAAAATTATGAACAGAGTGTTTTACATCGGGAAGAAATATCGATGACCGTGGTTAAATATTTGAAGAGAAGCAACTAATAAGAATTCGGTGCCAATTTTGTTCCCCCCATTCATGGGAACTGGATTATTTTCCATGAAGTTGTGGGGTGCTCTGTTTACTTAGCTCACAGCTTCAGCCTTTAGGATTCAAGCTTTACTTCTGACCTGGTGTCTCCAGCTCAGCTGCAAACCAGTCACCTAAATAGACTTACACAGTCTAGTTGTACCTTGGTTATGTTCAGTATTTAGAATCTGCATGCTCAAAATATTCCCATTTTATTTGGTGCCTTAATAAATTTACATACTCAAGTATATTTCTTGTTTAATGGGACTTCTGAGTTCTAACAGAAAAGACTTTGTAAATTTTAAAAAATAAAAATGCAGATCAGAGTAGAAGGTGTGGGGATTCTAAATGCAATTAGAATTGCCTACACAAATATATGAACTGTTTTTGAACACTCCCAATTTTAAAACATGATTTTTTCTGTCTCACAAGCTAGAAGCCAACTGGAAGCAAGAGTTGTTTTGGTCTGATTTGAGTACCAACAGGAATGAAACAGTATTTTATTAAGAAACTTAAGAGAAAAACACACTAATTATTGCACTTTGAAATAATTCTAGTGGATACCCTCATAAACATTTAATCTTCCCGGCAGCAGCTAGTGCAATACCAGGCTGCCAAGAGGTACAAACCTGGCTCCTCACAGATAGCAGCACTATTTCATTTTAGCTGTTTCTAGGTTATCGTCTGTAGCGTGTTCCTGACATCCTATACAAATACCGTAACCAGAAACTAGGTACAGTTCTGGAAGGGAACCCCATGGAAAGGCAGTTTCTTTATTGGAACTGAGCATTAACTATTTCCTGTCTAACAATTGTTTTCCCCGATCGTTCCATTTAATTTGGAATAGAGGGATATCAACATGTCATACGTAAACCAATATATCAACATATGTTGTGGCTGTATTAGGCCACTGGAAACTCAGCTGTGAATTTAAAAAGTAAAGTTTAATGAAGAGATGTTTGCAAATAAAAAACTTAATCTAAATAAAGACTCAATCTGCAGTGGAGTGCAGGGTTCCTTAGATAACGTGGCTGACGGGAATAACTCTATTTTAATCTAGTAAGATTTTGGTACCTTTGACAGGTTTTTTATATATACAAAAATACCTATTTTCTTCAAGGTCTATTTTTCCATAGCATATGAGCATTTGAAGTTAGTAGCTGATGTAGTTGAAAAGTCACTCAGAGAAAATAAGCAAAAAAAGCAGGACATCAGAGTTGTGAGCACTGAATTCACTATTGATTTCACCAGGGGGGACCATTACAAAGGCAGAAAAAATTCCCATTTCATTCAAGTTTATCTGTCTGTTTTCCAAACCAGCTCATGATTCTGTGATTAAAAACTCTCAATTTGAGCTAAGCTGCAGTTCTCTTATGAATTAATTAAAATAAATGAGAAGTCTACAGACAATTTCCATACGGTTTACTCCGTGCGTTTTCAGGCGCTTAGCAGTTGGGGGTTGTGTCTCTGAGGACAGGCACTTGCATGTTCATCTCTGTCAGGTTGTTCCATGTATTTTCAGAACCCAAATGTCAAAGCAGCTGAGTGGAAAATTGGGGGATAGTAAAGGTTTCAGGTCCTTTCTACCTTGAAATATTAAAATCTTTTCTAAGTCATTCACCAAGACTTTGAAGAACATCTTTTCCTTTTTTTTGTCCACCATGACAGCAATGCTGTCTGCTGAATTTTTTTTGGCTCGCACTGTTAAATCTTTTCCTTCCTCTTGTTTCTGTCATGTCAGAGCTATTATTAAAGACGTGAACAGTGGTGTAAATGAGGAAAGAACTGGTAATGGGAGCGGGGAGCTCAGCTGTAGAGCATCACCTGAATATCCAGCCCAGTGTGCAGGAAACGGGCAACCCCAGAAAGGCTCCTGTCAGAGCGCATCGTACTGGAGCGATGGGAGGGAGCTCTACTGCTCGGTGCAGGCAGTTGATTTATTCTCCACTGCCATACACTGAGTTGGAGGAGATGGGTACTCAGTAGTGAAATATCCAATGCACTGTTTAAAAAGGGCAGGTAGACAGCTACTCCTTCATCTTGTGAGATGCGGAAAGCCCTGTCAGTGTCTAAGTAAATCACCATGGACCTGCTTTCACAAGATGTAGATGAGATTTTTGAGTTATCTAGGGGCACGGTCAGGACAGCTTTCCTCCCCGTGGTGTTTTTTCTGCCATCACCCCTGTTTGGTGAGAAAACAGAGATGGCCCCATTATTTAGGAGAAAGCACCGAGTTGCAAAATCATTAAGTTGCAATGGACTGTAACTTACTTGCTCTGAGCTGTGCTCCACAAACATAAATCTTAAAACAGAAAACATAAACGAGGCGTGATTCATCGAGGTGTCCATTTTTCCAGTGTCCACTTTGCTGTCACCGGCAGAGCAGTTAGCTGTAAAGCAAGGCGGGAGCTGTGCGCAGGAACAGATCCATCCTCTTCACCGCTGCAGTCAGCGGATGTATTTCTGCATCTCAGAGTAGGAGGAGCAGTCTGAAAAACTTTTGGAAAGCGCGAACATAATAAAAGCTTCTGGTGTTTTTTAAACCTTAAAAAACATATTGGCTTCAGCGTGGACCTTTGCGTGAAGAATGAGTGTTTGAGGGAACGCTTTTGGAGGTGTTGGGCTTTCATCTGTCAATCTCCTGTGGTTTTTCTTTCCTGCACTGTGCTTTTAACCACTTTTCCTTGGTGGTGGTGGTTTTGTTTGGTTTGGTTGGCTTTTTTGCTGTAAACCTTTAGAAGGTTCCATAAGAACATTATGTGTTCCGTCCTGATGCATTAGCAACACCAATTGTATCTTTCTGGAGAGCAAGGGGATTGCCATGAAGTCTTGTACAGGGAATAATAGGAGTAGGCACTAGATGCGTCGTGTGAGCTGTTCAGCTGGAGGCGTCCATCCTAGTCATGACTGAGTAATGCTGAATATTTTGCTCTTGATCATGATGGAAGAAGACTGAAACCCAGCGTTAACTTTCAGGTAAGAGGGACAGATTATTCACGAATGCTGCTAGGGCCCCCAGTGCACGACCCAGTGCATGACCAAACCATAGTTCATGTATCTTCAGCATTGAAAATAGTTTTTGACTGAATTTAGTTAACTGAAATGAGGTATTTCACCAGTCCATTAAGTTATATGGTTATTGTTGTGTATCTGTAGTGGAGACAGTGGCTCTGGGCTGCTGTTGCCAGCTCACTTACCCTCTCAGGCAGTTTCTCAGCTAGGAAATCACTTGTTTTTCTTGAAGGATATTTTATGGCCATATTAATTTTTTGGCTGCAAATTATTGCACATAAAGCAGACACTCTAACTTGGTGCCCCAGTGGCTATATGATAATGGATATTACGTATCCATGCAAAGCCCAGATGAGATTAACACTACTGTTCTCTCCATCTGCCTTTGAGACAGAATTCAATAAATAGCGAGGCATATAAGGGAAGATTATCACATTAAATTCGGCATTTAGAATCCTAGAATACCAGGTTGGAAGGGACCTCAAGGGTTGTGTGGTCCAACCTTTCATTTACAGTGTGCGTATTAATTATTGCAAGGAGACAGATGCCCACTCAGAGTGGGCAGTCGCCACTGTGCCATTGGGAGCGTGTGGGTTGAACTCTTTTAACCCAGAGCAGTGCTGGCCTTGAAGATGGACGCATCTCACTCCATGGGCTGTGCCTTGTGGGCTCACTGGGAAGCAAAGCTGCACAGTGCTGCTTGTAAAGATGTTATTAGTTATCTTCGTCAAAAAGGGATTGCAAAATATGGAGGGGAATAAAAACCAAAAAGACATTGCGGAAGCTTTGCCTGTTCTGGTGGATTTTGATTGCAGATTATGATGCTGAGCTGGGAGTGTGAGAGCCCAGCCTGGCCACATGCGTCCCTTGCGTGTGCCCCCTGATCTCCATCCGAGTGTCGGTGCCATGCGTAGGGAAGCAAGCATGTCCTCTTATAATTAGTTCAGCAAATGGGATCTTCTTCCAGATCTCTTCCTTCCGTGTTGCGTAGTCTCCCATCTCACACGCCTGCAAAGCAGGAGCAGTTACAAGCCGTATGATTCCAAGCCGTTTCTGTCGTTGTGACTGAGCCTGCCCCTGTCATCTTCCAGCAGCACAAGTTTTTGTAACAGTTGGAGGCAAATTACAGGGGGTCTCAAAAAGATGGTGGCCTGGAATCAATTGCCTCTGAAACAGTGTAGGCAGCCTGCAGTCCGCCTGCTTGTAACTGAAGGACACAGGTGAACAACACGGTGTGTGCTGGCTCTGAAAGTGCTTAGAATAGGTTTGTATAATGCAGTATTTGTTATCTTTAAGCAATGAAAACATGTTTGTTTAGCAACTAACTCTGCTTTGATGTATATATCACTGGTATATAGCGGTATATATAATTTTCCCTTTGTTTTTTCATTTGGAAGCTCCTACAACATTCTTCCATGCTGTTATGAAGACAGATTCTACAGACTGGTTCGAAGTGATTTGTTTATGAAGTTAAATTAGGGAAAATGCCATTAAAAAGAATGCCAGGTTCCAGATAGCAGCGGTTGTTGATGCAGACCAAGACTGTAGTTTGGCAAATGATGACCAAAACTTTACATTTGGCTTTGTTTTGAAATGCCTCTATGCTTTCCCAAGTACTGCACAAGGATAGTAAAAACACTTGTTGTGGCTCATTATGCTGGTTTTCTAACTCTAACAGATACTATAAGTAGCTTAGACCCAGAAAGGAATTAATGTTGCAAACACTGTGATGGTGACATTTGTAGTAGAATTCATCACCTCTGAAAAAGTGCGTATTCTACTGCTTTGTTTGTAAATCCATACATTTTCAGAGGTAGCACGATACTTTGTGATGTGATGAATTTTACTATATGGCTGCAATATGGATGGCGTAAACCATGACCCGAGGGAGAAATTGTGCTTTATAATTTATTTGTCGTGCCTTGCCTTTGTGCTCCTGTTCTCCCTCAGGGTTTTATTCTAAATTCCTCTTCACTCTTGAGCAAAGACTAAATAGTCAAGTTACCACTGTTTGTGGAAACTTCCTTTCCTGAGGTGGCCACATTCGGTTAGTGCAATGGCCAAGATCAGTTGTAGCGGCTCATTTTTACAGTTCAGGGAGTTCAGGGCAGCAGTGTCCTAATCGGAAACACTAACAATGCACTAAGTATTTGCAATATAGGGATGTTTTCAGTACTGGGTTCTTTCTCTGGTAATGCTCTACACTTACATTTTTACTCCCCAAATTGCTGTCGTTCTTGGGGCCGTGGTTCAGATAACAAGATAAAAATACATTCTGTGGTTAAACGTACAGAACAAAGAAGGCGGTATGTTTGCTAGAGTATCTTGAGCAGCTTTCCGGGTATTTCTTTACAACCTGACTGTGGACTATGAGCCTGCAGTTGCTGGGTTTACTGGGAAAGAAACCTGATTGAATACGTAGCAGCACTGACCAGGGAGAGTGGCAAGTACAACGAGCATGTTGTCTGCCCTGCAGCTGAGACGCACATCTTACACCTACGATGGTTTGTGATGGCTTTTCATTAGGATGATAGCCAGGACTGATGGATCGACATGCAGCACACAATACTTTTAAACTAGATTCAGCCTTTTTATTTATTTTGTGATCTCTCGCTTCACAAATGTGCCAGCCTTCTGCAGACCAAACTGTCGTGGTCGTTTTCGCAGGTATGTCAGCAGTGGGCCATGCCCATGAGCGGTGTACGCATACTGACAGAAACTGAGGGTAAACCTGGTTCTTCTGTCTGCTGAGTTTATACAAATAAGTATGGAAGTATTACCTATGATTTTGCATCTCATAGTTTTATGAAAAAACCTGTGGTCTAGCACTGGTGCCTTGTTTTGAGATTGCTAAGACCTTTAGAAAGTTTTGTGTTTTTTTTCCTTTTCTGGAAAGAAGTGCTCTCTGTAGTCAAAGATGAATGGTAAAGTTGTTTGAGCATTCTTATGTACATATTTCATTGCTCTTTTCTTCTAATTTTCCCTATAGGAAAACTTGGTCTTCACAGCAAACCTCTGTCATGTACGCGTTATGTTTTTCTCCTTCCAGTTTTTGGTTTTGAACATTAAGGATGATTTTTCAAGATCCATGAAACCTTTTCTATCCACAGTGGATTTTTATGATTTGTATCTGTCCATTTTATTTCCTGTTCAGCAGCCTGCCTCTGCAGTTAGGTCTCAGCGAGAACAAGGCTCTTGGTGCTTTTGAATTCTGATCATTTTTTCTTTAACCGCTTCATATATATATATATATATGTCTAACACAGATCTTTGTCTGTTTATATAAAAGTAATGATGCTTTATGATCTGTTTCATTCTCTCTATTTCAGGCTTTACAAGAGTTGTGATTCAGAAGCATCTGAACTTTTTTAAAAAGGAGCAGTGAGATGGACTAGCTTGTTTTATTTCTTTTTCAGAACACAGCTAAAACCGTAGTCTTCTGGGCTTGGCAGTTTTACAGCGACTTGATAAAATAAAAATAATCGTGCCATCGCTATTTTATCTTACTTCTTTCAGATGTGCTTCCTTCAGAATTGTTTCTTTCTTTCATATTTGTGGAGCTGTGCTCGGCAGAGTGATAGTCTGTTCACAAGCCCTGCCAAGTCGAGGATTTGAGAGAACGTAAACAACTCAGTTGGAAACACGGATAGCAAGCGTGGCGTAGACTCCAAGAAACTGAGATATGCTGGTGTATTATACACGAGTTCACTTAATGGAAAAATGCTGTTCTGCCCTTAGAAGGAATGAATCTCCCTTGCTAGCCATTGTGAAGTAACCCAGTTGTACCTGACAGCTGCACTCTGTTCGGGCAACTTTGCTATCGTGTTTTTTATTGCACTTTTCCTGAACGAGAAAAAACCTGATTTTTGGCCCTTAGAACATAAACCAATATTTATAAGGAATAAATCCTCACGCTAGAGCTACCTAGAGGGGCTGATAGGAGCTGTGAAATATCTGTGAGAGCCATGAGATGGGTAGTTACTGAAAAAGTCTTTTTCTATGTATGAAATAGTTGCTCCTGACACATTTCTCAACTATTCATTTACTTCTCATGATAATTGTTCGTGGGCTACAAGTCCATTAATGATATTTAACAAAATGACGCTCAGGCCTTCACAGATTTTACTTGTTGCAAACAGGCATTTTTTAACTCAGCGGCTTCTCAAGTAATTTGTGTTGGTTGCTGCTACTCTCACCAAACTACCAAACAACAGTGAGATGAAAGACAGTTCCTAATTATCTTCCTAAACAGGAAGTGGGGCTTCACTTTCAGAGACATCAGTGTTGCCTAGAGCAGTTTTCCCGAAGCAGGAAGACTTCCGTTAGAAGATTCAGACGCCGCACTATTCTATACAGGCTTTAACTCCCTCTTTCCACACTCAGACACAGATGAAGCGCAGAATAGACCTCAGATTTATTATTTTTTTTTAAGTCAGTCCCATAGCTTGAAGCCCTGTGTCACCTGTATTAGCTTAAAGGATTGCAGGTAGATTTTGCTGAATTACTTCCCCCTTCATGGCAGCACACTTTAGGTCTTCAGGGTTAAGTTTTGCCTATAGCTGTGCTTCACTGAAAGAACTTAGCAGAAGTCGTTCTCATTAGCTATTTGGTTGTTTGTTTCTGTGCTTTAGAAACTCAGGAATGTGACTGACACTGTACATTTAAAATAGTGGTTAGCAGTTGCTCTCAGATAATCAGAATTATTGGTAGGCATAATTTAAATTCTTGAAAAGTACAGCAACTGCCTTTTTAGATGGGAAAAGTCCTATTCCACTTAAAAAAATTCTTGGAAGGTCATATTTTTAAATGAGGTGAGCATATGAATATTTTTAATGTTTTTTAATAACTATCCTTATTCAGTGATATGAATTCTCCAAATAAACTAAGCTCCTTTAGAAGGCAAGGGTGACAGTCGTGATGATAAGGTGAGAGGCGCAGAATGAGGAGGAGGTACCAACCAGCTGATGTTGTATTGTAAGCAGACACAACATAAACCTGTTTTGGTATGTGAGGACATACAAAACAATGTATATCGTGCAAAACCAAACAGATGAAGCTGCAGAAAGAAATGCTTGTGAACAAGATTGTTTAGCTATGATAGATGCATTGTCAGCCTGCTGCAGCTAAAAGCTAAATACATGAGTTGGAGAGAAAAAAATCCAATTGAACAAAATCAATCACTGGGGTGTAAGCTATTAAAGGTTGACAAGTGGTGAAGGCTGGTTGTACTGCTCTAAAACTTTGGGGAATAGCAAAGTACCTTTGAGTAAACTTACACTCTTTAAATCAAAAATGAAAGTTCGTTGTTTTCTTTCATGGCATTATATGTCAGGGGCCAGTATTCTCAGAGATGGTTACGCAGTGTGAAATTACTGTTTTACTCAGTTCTTTATATTTCTGACCTTGAGGCTTGATCAGTGCAGTCTACTTGACAGAATGGCAGAGTTCAGAAAGAGTTTAGGTTCTGTAACAATCAAAGAACAATAAAAATCTCATTTTTTTAAAGATAAATAATGAGCAATACCATTTATGCAAAGTGGAAACTGGTTAACTGTGATTCCTTTCGTTCTATAGGGAACATTGCTCAGAAAGTCCACGCAACTCTTTGTTTTTCTTCTACAGCTGGAGAATTCACCGCACACTTGCATGAAAATGCAAACTGAGGTCTGAAGGAGACAGTACTTCAGACTGTTTAGAATTGCTTTCTTAAAATAACAAAGCTTCCATTGATTTTTACTTCCCCAATCTGTTTCAGACTACAAGGTTTACATTAAATTTATATAGGAAATCGGGAGAATAGGCAGGGTGTGTTCACAGTGTGGAGGCACGGGGCTTCAATTTCCTATTTCTTTATGCGTTCATCTGATGGTGTTATTTGACGGTTCTGCCACTTTCCGAGGGCTGAGGACTAATGATCAGCGCTTGCTGGAAGAATGAAAGGGAGCTGGTAACCAAAGTTAACTGTGGCAGCTTGCTGTCCTCTTAGCGTGCTAGGAAATGCGCTTCTTTTTATGCCAGTGAATGCTAGAATAAACTCGGGGGTACTAAGTGATGAACAGCAGTCACAACTTAAAGGTTTCACTTTATAGATCTGCAAGGAAGAAACAAAGCTCACACACGCACAAAAAGACATGCCTGCTCCTAATATTGGTGAATTTTTCACAAAGATGTTTTAATCTCTGTTGTAATTTGTGTCCTCTTGCTGTTCTTCCTCTGAGATGTAGCGCTGGGTTATCACGACGCATATGGTATCTGAGCTTTAGACACGTACGCGCTGGTGGCTTCATTGTACTGAACAAAACAGCAGGTCTGGGATCCAGGAGGGAAAGTGCCTTTGGTCACTTCTAAGCCTGTTCTGATCTTTTGGTCCACTTTTATGAGGTGAGGACAGGTGGGTGTAAAAAGTACTTGCTTAAATGATTATTTTGGTATTTTACTGAATGCTCTGCTGTCGGGGTGCTCGCCTTAGAGTAAGCGACAGTTTCCTAACACAAAGAAGAAATTGCCTGTGAATAGAAGCATAGTGGAAACGATCAATCTTCCATAGCTGCAGTCAGCTGTTCCAACAGAAAGCAAGAAGTCATACGGTAGGGTAGTGGGAACGATCAATCTTCCATAGCTGCAGTCAGCTATTCCAACAGAAAGCAAGAAGTCATACGGTAGGTTGTAGGGCCTATTACTGGTGTCTGGGCATGACTACAGAGCAGTCAAGGCTTCTCTGTACAGTGGAAGGGCTAGATGTGTAACTGGTAATTATGCCTGGACAAAATAAATTTCATAGTGCGTTTCCTGTAGCAGAATTTATGGGGAAATTAAGGCCAAATGAAGAAACAACACTGCTGCTGCGCATGTGGTAGTTTTCCTTAGAAACAAATAGTAAGAAATACTCCGTGGTGACTTTAGCTGCTGCCACCGGTTGGGAAGTAGAAGGGACTTTTCAAATGCTGGATGTGGTTTTAAGGATTTTCCAGTGTCATTGTAGATGCTGGTGGAGTTATCAAGGAGATGCAGAAGTGCAGATGATCTTTTGCCTCTGTCATCTACGACAGTGGTAACAGGCCATTCTATGTCATCTTATCCCTACAGAAGACATGTGAGAATGGAATAATGTGTATAAATCCACAATGTTTTTGTCTGAGGAGAGCTTTAAATGCAAGTATGTGGGTTCCTACCTCTTTTGGAGGTGGGTGACAAATTCCGTAGTGGCATAAGAAAGATCAAGTTAGGACAATGACAAATTGGTTTTGACATGAAAAGATAAGAAAATTGAGAAACCTACACCGTTAAAATCTTGTTCTCTTCAGTGTGTTAGTAAAGCTGTAGTTAAAAAGGCAACTTTGAAGCACTGAGTAGGAAGAGTGGCCAGCTGGGAGGTGGCCCAAGAGAGCACCGCATGGCAGGAGGAGTGTATTTGTTGGGTATCCAGATATCCTTTCCTGAAGATGTTGGTGTGTGTTACACAGAAATATTTGCAGTCCTTGTGTGGTTGAATGGAACCCAGGATAATTTGCAAGACATAGTAGTCAGCCATTGTTTTAAAACCTTTCATTGGATTTTGTATTTGTTTGAATTCTTTTTCTTCTGTTAGTTGCCTTGTTGATGAAATTGTGTGTTCATATATTAATCTTTGTTCAAGAAACCTACCTTAGGTTTTTCTCTTGATGTGCAAAAGAGTAAGGCTACTCAAACATTCCTGAAAGGCAAAGACAACTGGAGGTCTAAAAATTCCTTAAGTTCCTCCAAAATTTTTAGCCTACGTTCTTTTAATTAAGTGTCGTGTGAAAGTTTAAGGGCTTGTTTTACTGGCAAGATCTTTACTTTAAAATAGATCCTCGATGTCATGCATGAGACAAATCATAGCAGTGGTTGCTTTGACACTCTGGAGTGTAGTTATATTATGCACTGGTTTCCCAAGAGATCTTAAAATTTAACAAGCAGAGACCAGTGTGAGTGATGAAATGAGGCAGCGGTGGAGCCATTTCAATTACACTTTTATTACACAGCCATTCTTCCTAGAGCGCTTGATACTTTCTGTAATGCTTACTAGAGTATGAAGTGCTTCGTGTGAAGGAAAAGGTAGCTCCGATTTTATGAGTAAGTGGGCAGCGTGATTTCAACGTACTTTGACAGCAGTGCTGGGGCTGTAGCTGCATGAGTAATACAGGAGAGTGCAGGGGGAAAAAAGAATGCTCTGCTTAACGTCAGTGGCTGAGGTGAATGATAAGATTTGAAATTCAGTAGTGTTGTTAGGAACAGAGGTACCTGCAAACGGTTTAGGTGTCTCTGTTTTGTTTTGAAGATGATTTCCTGTTTCAAGTCTATGGTTAAGGGTGGTTACCATTTTCTTTTTTTCCTCCCCAGTAGGCCAATACAAAAGCTTTAATATTAATCATGCTCCTTATTACTTTTTTCACTGCTTATCTCATAGTTATCTGCTTGTACTATGAATTATTCCTCAATATTTATTTCTAATATAGGCTATCATCCAGAAAGTCTATTAAATATTTTGAAGTGTTAGAATGTAACTTGTAACTTAGATAGTGAATATAAGTTCCCTCTTCATGCAAAGATGGTACAAAGAACTTACATGTCTAAATACGTATTTAAAGATCCAAAAGCTTAAACCATCTTTCTCATTTACTACATTTTAAGGAATTGAAGGGATTATACTAAAATAACTTTCCATTTAATACTGCAATAACTACACAAGATGCTGGAACTCCTCTTGGGTTACATAGGACATTGAACAGCTTTTGTTTCTATAGTCAATTGATTACGTGCCCTCAACTTGCTTTAGGCTTACACACCTTTCTGTGTTACTTCGTGTGCCTCTTGAGCCCTCGGCACGGTCGAATGGCCTCCACCAAATGCCTAACCAATGCAGGTGGCACCCAAAGAGAGGGGTTCACGGGGCGCGTTGGGCAGTGCTTCGGGGGGACAGGAATTATGGCTGTTCTTTGGTCATTGAACTGCTGCAACGTGTTCTGGTCAGGCTGCGGCTGATTGCAGTTATTAAATTCCCATCAGAATATACTAACTTTCATTCTAATACAGCGTTATTAGAAATCTCCCTCAATGTCTAAGGTAATTGTTAATTTAGAGCACTTGTGTCTTTCTGAGATTAGTGAGAAGGGAATCTATTTTTTCTCCCTTTACAAGCAGGCCTGTTAAATCCTTTAGCTGAATGGATAACGATTACAAGTCTCAACTGACAAGCTACAATTTTTTCAATTCCTGAAAGGTCGTTTATAATAACAGAAATGACTAGCACAGCACACCTACAATATCTGTGTTGAGAGGGAACTCTGATTAGAATTTCAGCTGGTACCAAGGGGTACGCTTTTTGTATGCAGAGGGAGGCTGCTAGACTGCTATTCATGTCCACGGCTACTCTGGCCAGCAGTGAATAGTCACACTCCTTTCTTATAAAATAAAATAAATGTGATGGTATAAATGCAAACTGCCTCCATTGATGGAATATTATTAAATTCTTGTGATTAGAAACAGATGCACGACGTTTCCCATTACAGAAAGTATTGTCAGGCTGTACTGCTGCAGTGCGATGCAAGCGTATGAGGAGAAGAGGAAGAATTCAATTTTAGAAAATACAAAGGAAAAGATTTTTTTCTTCTGTTTTCTATTTGTGCTCTGAAAAAAGAAGTGAAAAAGGATGACATACCTAGTGTTTGAGAACAGAGCTGTATCTGTTAGCCAGTCTTGGACAGGTTTTTTGTTTTGTTCTTTTTAATTAACACTCGTTAACAACGCTCTTAAATGTGCGGGGTTGAGTATGGAGTCCCCGGGGTAGGTTGAATAATTCTGGTACACTGGTAGCGCTCTCTAAAATTCAGGAAGTTTGTGAACACTACCACCAGCTAATGGGCTGTAGAGTTCTACAGGTGTGCTCAGAAGTTCCTGTGATGCTTGTGTTTTGATGTTCCTTCTGTTGCACCTTTGGAACCCAAACCTGAGAGTCTACTGCAAGAGCCCTACAAGCCTGGGTGTTGATTCAGCAGTGACAGTTGATGTTCTGTTCTTTGTTCGTACCTGTGAGACTTCGATACCTACTGGGAAATCTTATTCTTTCTTGTAATACCCGTGATCTGAAGTTAGCTACTTACTATGCACCCTTTTTTCCCACTTTGCTTCTGAGCTTAAAAAGGAGCGTTTTGTTGGACAAAATGAAGTGAATATCTTGATGCAAAGAAGTTCAATCAAATTTGCTTCTTGGTAATTTAGCCAGCCATTCTGTTCAATTTTGGAGGAATGACATACTTCTCTGTTTCCTTTTACTTGTTTTAATCCTTCCTGCATAATGGACCACTGCAGTATAAAGAATGTTCTGTCTGACAATATGCATACATATTTTCCAGGAATAAATTAGGACATTTCCCAATGCTCCAGCACATCACTGTTTAATATAGGCCAATAGATCAAAGACAACTACTGTAGTTTCCCTCCTGGGTCTGTTCAAGCCAGTATAAATGTGACCCTTTATAATATGTGCTGTATTATTTAGAAAGCCATTGTTTCCCTAGAGTGAATCTATTCAAGAAGTTGTTGAATTTGGGCTGCTTTTTAAGTGCATCTTTCTATGGCATGTCTAAATACACCCCTAGTTAGCTAGCAGGCTTGTTTTGTGTAACTGCTTGCACCTACCTCCCACCCGCACCTACCCGTCTGCGTTACATTTGGACTGGGAACGAGCAGTTACAAATCATTTATCCAATGAGTAATTTCTCAGATCGTGTATAGAGCCCCCAAATGGTTAATGATTCCAACAACCATCAAATTGTTAAGAAATCCAGACAGTGGATTACTTGGAGGATCATATTTTTAAGTGTGTGGTTAACCTATGCAAAGTGATTTCTACTTCTGAAGCATAGATGGTATTTCATGATCAGATCTGTAAAATAGCTCTGCTATTCTTGTGAACGAAATTGGTGTGATTTCCCTTGCAATTTCCCATGCGCGTGTATGAAAGAGAAATGAGAAGTGCTGTGTATGCTTGGGGCAAGTTTGGAATATGTACACCTGTCTTTGAGAGACTCTTGCATAGTATGTTCACAAGCACGTTAAACACTAACAGTATCATTTCCGAAGTATGAAAACTTGTGGGCTTTATTTGAAATAAATTCATTGAAATGCCACATCATTAGACTGAGTATTAGCACAGTAAATGTCATTCACCACTAGAAATGAATTACCAGAACTTTAATATGACTTTAAAATCTTTCCTAGCTTTTAGGTGATCCCGTATTACATTATTGTGAAATTATTATTAAACCAAAACTAGAGGGAAAGGAAAGCAGAATAATTTACTCTGCTCTGGAAATCGGAATGAAAAAAAAAAAAGACCCTTCCTTTGTTTTTAGCAGTACTCCAGGTTTCAAAAGTCAAAAACTTTCTAGTATCCTGTATAGTTCTACTATACTATAGTATAGTTCTCAGATTAAGAAATGATGGAAAAGCAAGTTGTAATGGAAAGCAGAATAATTTACTCTGCTCTGGAAATCGGAATGAAAAAAAAAAAAGACCCTTCCTTTGTTTTTAGCAGTACTCCAGGTTTCAAAAGTCAAAAACTTTCTAGTATCCTGTATATAGTTCTCAGATTAAGAAATGATGGAAAAGCAAGTTGTAATTTGCAGTAGGAGAATTCTGGAATAGCCATAGTTCTCTGCCAGATTTGTAACGCCATTTACAGATAGATCTAATAGATTCTAGACAGGAACCAGAGAGATTAGTATCTCCTCAATTTCATGATGAGATTTCATAATATTTACTGGTTTATAGCAAGTAGATAGGGTCAAGTGATTGACAATATTGTGTAGTCCTGTAAATGGCTGTGATGTTCTTGTTTTCATGCCCACCCGACTGAGGAACCATGAGTTGCCTGGTGTCCACGTTGCTGGATGTCACACCAGCTGCCAAGACTGATGCTCAGCCTTGAGCTCGTGCAGTAACTGACCCAACTGTCCGACTGACCTGCTTGGCCATGCACTGTAGTGATTATCCTCCTTTACACAATGTAGAATCCTTTGGCATATGCTCGGATGAATTACACTGATGATGAGTGAGGTCTTTTGTTTTCCCCAGAAGACCGAAATTTAGCATTGTGAAAAGTAACTGCCACTGCTGTCCCACCCACCTCCTGCCTTGAAACGCGCGGGATGGAAGTGGAGCAATGTTTGCGTAACCTGGCACTGCAAAAAGCACCTGCAATCAGAATTCCAGACATTCTCAAAAGTGGCTGGTCACAGAAATCACTTCTTTCTGCTGGTAAACACCGTGTAGTGGTTGCACGCTTTGGGTGTTGATACCGAGAGGGCATGCGTGGCAGATTTGCTGTTTCTGGCTCACCTAGGCATGGTCTTACAAGTGATTTGTTATTTAATGAAACTTCAAGCAGCTGAGGTAAATCATCAAGTTCAGCATAAACAAATCATTTATTATATAAACAAATGAGATCTAAATTACAGTGATTTTTCACCTGATATGGATAGTGCAAAGTAAATAGTCATTTCCATGACAGCATAGAGGCGCACGTGTTTGCAGATGTGTTGGGGTGTTGCAGAGCACGGAGGCTGTGGGGTGGGGAAGGATGGGGTCCTGTCCCTTTCTCTGCCCATTTTCTGCTTGAGGGCGCAGGCAGGTCTATGGCAGCTGAGGAAAACCTCCTTCCTCCTCTTGCAG
This sequence comes from Buceros rhinoceros silvestris, assembly GCF_000710305.1. NCBI lineage: Eukaryota > Metazoa > Chordata > Aves > Bucerotiformes > Bucerotidae > Buceros > Buceros rhinoceros. The sequence continues at coordinate 204,973 of NW_010413422.1, forward strand.
TTTCCCTTGAGGGGGTAATGGCTCTTGGCCCCTAAATCTCCAAAGGACAGTCCGTGCAAAGGAGATAAAGGGGTCTCAGTCTTTCTCTTCAGTTGCATTTCATTTCCTTCCCTTGCATAGTTTTTTGATCTGTGAAAACTAATTATTCTTTCTGCCAAATCTGATCAGTTGAGAAGGGAAAACAAAATCTTGGGTCTGACCTTTCCTGACATTAATGCTGCAGTGCTAAAGCAGTTCTAATTGTTTTTTTCAAATGCATATTTTATAGACAAAAGAATTATTCACTTAATTCCTAATTTGTTGGAACAGTGCTGGCCACTTTATCTTTAGGAAATAATCAGGCTTGGAAAATGTGACCCATAAAATTTCAATGAGAAGAAGTGCTGGGGAGCGGGTACAGAGGGGAGGTTAGCAGCGACCTGGCCGCTCTATCAGCGGATTGACAGTGTGGTGTCGGAACCTGATGTCCAGAGGCCAGGTCCAGTCATGCAGGACTGGTTATGCGCACAGACAGGCACACACTGTGTGTATATATGATATCTATACCGCATGATTTTTAAAGATACATTCTTAAAACTCGGAAGGGAATCCGATTATTGATCGTTCCGTTAACTGACAGGGATGCTAAAAAATATTTCTTCTACCTTGATGGCCAGCTGGTCTGTATCTGTCGCTCAAGTGCTGGATAAGGCGGTAGCTGTTGTCGTTATCAGGCAGAAAATGATTCCTGCTAGCAAGTCTGACCTTCACTTGAACCATCAGTGCTGTTAAGTTGTTGATAATGATACACATTTGCTCCAGCCTGGTGCAGTGGAGAATGTTTTCCTGACCCATTTATGCTTCTCCCATGTATTCATAGCATAGCACTTGCAAAATATTTTCTTTTTCCTGTGTTTTACTTCTAGTGATTAATAGTAAACCTACTGATGAATGCGAACGAAAGGGCGGCAATTATAATTTCATTAATCGCCTAATAATTGGGGTCCAGGGCTCAACTGTGACTTTAGGCTTCTACATCCTAAGGAATTAAAGAGAAATTACTATTAATCACCGTGTCCCAGCTGCTGACAAGACCTGTTCTAACAATAGATCTAATAATTTCAAGATGTGCTACAATTAGTGTGGAGATGATAAAGGAGTTCATCGTCTGAGCCAGCCTTTTGGTCCCGGGAGGTTGCAGGAAGGAGCCTCTCTGTTACGCCAGTGATTTACCTCTAAATGCTCTGCATTAAAGTCGTGCTTCCCTGGAGATTTATAAATGTTTAAAGCTTTTAATAAACTTAACCCGAACTTGTGGAGTCTGCTCAGAGCTTGGACAGTTTGTTCCAGTTGGATCTCTCTGTGGTGATTTGGCTTTCCAGGTGCTGGGCAGCGGGCACCCCCAGCCAGAAAAAAAGGTGTGGAAATTAGGGGTATTGTGTGTTTATGAACTTGTGCATGGAAAAACATCTGGTTGCAGTTCCCTCATTATGCCTTACCTTTTTGACAAGGTTTGAGCAGCTGTATAGATAACTGGGAAATTAGAAAAGAGTGTTGTGCCTGATTCTATGTCACTAAAGAGCGACTTTTTACCAGCATTAACAGCCAGCACCGTGCAGAAAATACAGAAATGCATCTTACACTGCGATTTCAGACCTCCAGCAGGTGGGAGTTTTTTTTTGTGTAAATCTGCCAGGGAAATTCTTTGAGTTCACTGTATCTCTCTTATCTGCCCTAAGTACAGAAATAAATGAAACCACCAATGTGCTAGGAACATTCCGAAAACAAAGACCGAATGCATAGAGAAATAATGAATTTTGTAAAATCTCTGTGTGGAGATAAGCCACAGGTATCCATGTCTGAGGTACTGAAATGATGTAACTAAGGCAACTGGGATAACAATTTGACATCAGAAGGGAGCTGGTATCAATGGGATTTCAGAGAGCTGTATATGTTTTCTAGAGGTTTATTTAAACTCTTTTCAGCAAAAGTGAAACTTGTCAGAAAGGTGAAAATCTGTTGAAGTTAACACCTAATGTTTATGTTTACCAGTCATTCGTGTTTATGGGAAATCTCTGCAAAGGTTTGGTTTGGTGTTTTTTTTTTTGTTGTTTTTTTTTTTTAATAGAAGACTTTAATCTTCTAAAACCAAATAGAGCATATTAACCCTTCCAAGCCATGAATTATGCATTATTTTGTAGGTGATTGCATGTTACGGTATTCACAGAATATATTGTAGGTGCCAGAATATAAAACCAGCCTTCCCCACGTGCAGAAAAACTCAGCTGAGACCTGTTCTGAAGCAAGATTATGGAGCTGGATGTGCTAAAGCATGGGAGACAGTTAAAAGCAAATAAATTTTTGATGTCAATTTGATGTTGAAGCAGGCTAATTATGCATGGGATAATTGATGTTGTAAACCAATATATTTTATATATACACATGAAGTACCACCTGGATCATTATTTCGAAGTGGTTAGTTTGAAGGAATAGTACTAGAGCTGTGCTCTTTCTGTATCACACCTTTATTCAGAACAGTGGGTGGTTTGCTGTTCCTAGGTAGCCATCCTGAACAAGGGTGTAGGTTCCTGTTATGCCGTGTCAGGTGTAGTAGTAGTAGTAGTGTAGTCATGAGTAGTAGAAGTAAATGGAAAAACAACTTTGCAAGATGTCCCTGAACTGAATACACAGCTTTGAACAGCTGAATTAAAATCCTGACCCAGTCATCAAGTTGAATCAAAGTGGGTCTGAGTAGTTTAAAGTAATGGCCTGAGGTGAAACCAGCACGATCAGATACTTTATTATTGAAACTGAGCTTTCGAATAATTCAATTGTAAATAATTCAGTTAGTGAATTTAGCTTCCTCTTCAATTCAGAGGCTGTTTGAAAGTGAGTTTTGGCTTCCTCCGTGGTATTTGTGAGTCCTCTTGTTTTTCTTTTACCTCTGTGAGGCACTGAACTGTCTACTTTGGTCGTTTCAGTCATCATCATCAAATCGGAGCCGTTCAGATCAGTTGGTGTTGCTGCTTGTACTGCTTGGTGAAGCGTGTGTCTTAAAGGGAGCGCTGGCTGCAGCTTCCTGAGACTTGAGAGCTTAGGATAAAGAGACAGAAACTGTATCTGTAGCAGCTAGGTTCAGCGGAGCTACAAGGAGCCGCTTCTCTTTGTGAGGCTCCATTAAATCCTGCTTCTCTTGGGTGGGTTTTAAGACTTTTGCCTTTCTGCTGCGTGGAAGCAGGTGCCTCTTCCGTAAGTTGGGCTTGTGCTGATGGGAGAATTGGGAGACCATTGCCTGTGAGAATTTGTACACACAACAGTTGTTGCTTGGCAGTGTGGCAGGGGGAACTGGTGTGAAGACTAGGGTAGCCGTCTTCTGTATCCAGAGAACTGGGTTTTATGGGACATTCACTCATCCTTCATGGTACATTTTGCTGTTTCTGAGCAGTACTCATTTGGTGAAATTAAAGGGCAGATAGTGCCAGGATGTTTTAAGAGCAAATGGACTGAGCTTGCAAAGTGTGCTTCGTTTAACATTCATGGATTAAGTTATATGACTTCATTATTGCAGGTAGAACAGGTGACTGCCACCCTCTTTAATACCGGCACGTTAGGATATGCAAGAATAGAAATTATTTAAAGATCATGAGTTTAAAACTCAGTTGCTGTTATTACATCCCTTTTTCTTCTTTATGAAGAGATCTTTCTGTTATCTTACATTATGCCATACATGTGATAACACATGGAAAATTTATAATTTGTGAAATGTTGACTGAAATTTTTTCTTCAGTAAATGAAGCAAATAAATGAATGAAATGCATAAATAAATGTTAATTCATTGTCATTCTCCGCAAATGAATTTTGAGAATTTCAAGTGAAGTTCAAAGCTACTAGTCCAAAAAGAGGTCACTGGGATGGTCTGTTCATTTGAAATGATACTGTAAACCACAGCGTAGTCCAAATAAATGAAGAGAGCAGACTTTTTTTAACAGCATGCAATCAGAACATGAAGAACAGGAATACTGAGAAGAAATATTTCCAGAAAGCAATTTACTTTTTACACTGCTTACTATTACTGTTGGTTTTTTGGCAAGTGCTGCAAATACTTAAAAGGCTTTTCTAATACTTTTTTACAAATACGGTTATTTTTTGTCTTCCTTTTGATAGTGGTAACAGCGTTTTGTCACGCAGGAGGAACTAACCCCAGCAACTAGTTTTGAGACTGAAAATAATCACCATCTTCACACTTGCTACTGAATTACGATCTTTTGTCTTTGTGTAGGCAAACGTTCTCTCTTTCATCTTCTGTCTGAGGTTTGGCATGGCTAAGCATGGTGTAGAAACAGTTCTTTTCTGTATGTTCTGATGCAGTTCCAGTTTGTCAGGAATGAATAATCATACACTGTTTTATGTTACTAAGGGCTTATACCAAGTAGTAGCTGAAGGTGTGTCCTTTGCATGCCAAAGTTATTGAATACTCATGACTGTGATTTTAGTACATTTATACTGGTTTAATGGCTTTTGGTATGTAAAGAATTTATAATATTATAGAAAACTTACATGAATCTTGAAAGTCATCTTGCTTTGCTGGTCCTATTGAAGACCAGAGCAGCTGTGTGGGGAAAAAAAAAATGAAAAAAGCTGTTAATTTCTTCTTAAAATACTTACTTCCTTCCCTTTCCTAGTACTGGTTTCTTCATGCTGGCTTTCATACTCACACAGATTTTTATATATGCTGTATAAAACCTTCAGCAGTATGATACTGCACCTTCAGATGAGGATACTGCAGACCAACATACTTTGGAATTACTCCGGCATGGCTTTTCCTGGGAGCAACGCTGTATATTGCAGTGAATGCGTGCGCAAATGTTTTTATTGGGCCCCGTCTGAGACTGGCTTCCTCAGGGCAGCCAATTTCTAGTACTCCTTGGGTCATGAAGATGACTTCTTGTGCTTTCTTCCATGAGTACTACAAATAATAAAATCTCTCTGTTAAGGTCTAAGAATATCAGCAGCCACCGTGTTATGGCAAGTTTTGCCGTTTGGGATCGTGCTGGCAAATAAACATAGTGTAGTAAAAAGGTGGCACGACAATGACTCGTTTCACCCAGGCTGTGAAAGGCTGTGATTCATTAGTACCAAATATATGCTACAGAACAGGATAACTACTGAGGCCTGAAGTTTTACAATAATGGAAAGGCCAGAATAAAATTGGGTTTTAAGAAGAAGAGGGAAAAAGTTCCTCTACCATCAGTTGAAGGTACTGGGTTTCACTTGACATTGATAAAATGAATATGCCATAAAAATGAATATGCAATAAAGAGAAGTTATAGAAAATTACTGCATAGGTGAATATTAGGAACAGCCAATATTCATAAACCTTTGCATAGGATCCTTTTATGTCCTTTATTATGGTCTTTTCACTGTATCTTCCAGCCATAAGAACCTCAGCTCGAAAAAAATGTATCATACAGTTTATGTGACAGATTCATGGTAATCAAGAGATTTATATGTATTTATTTTTTTCTTTTTGTGATAATATTTTAAAACTTGAGCTCCGAAGAGAGTTTTGGATGCTTTAGCTTGATTCAATAAAGGCAGTCCCATAAGTCTTGTGGCAGAATTAGGGTATGATTTTTTTCTTACAAATGACATGAAGAAGCTGTCTTATTTACATCGATCCTTCAGATCGCTAACTCTTCTCTTAGCTAAGGGCAGAAGGATAATAATTACTAGTTACATGGAGATTTTGTTTAGACAAACAGAAGAATACATTTTTGTATCATGCATATTGCACTTAGACTGATTTCAGATTCTGGAGCTTTCTCATTGTTACAGCATTTTTAATTTGTAGTCTAAGTAAATTTTGTTGACACTTTTTGCTTCCTGTAATTTAGGATTTCAAGTTCACCTTGAACTAGAGCTGCATATCAACTGAGGAAGTCTTCCCATTTCTTTGTTTTAATTTTTGGCAAAAGGTGTGTTTGCAAGTAGTTGCAGTGTCCTTGAGTATGGTATTGGCTCTGCAGCACTGTGTGTGCAGTGGTTTGATTTTTAGCAAGAAATGTTTGCTTTTTTTTTCCCCCTCGCTGATGGTGCTTTGCTCTAATGTGGAAACTGTCTTATCTTTGCTAGAGTTTGTTTTTATTATAGATGCCATCTGTGGAACAACTTGGCTTCCAACTATGTTGGAGAATATACAACATTTTCAATAAAAGTAATTCTTATGTCAAGGCACGAGCATGTTATGGATTGTAAATTGTGGCTTTACTGCCAACCTCCACCAGGTTTTACTTGCTGCTCTGTGCAACCCTCTGTCGAGCAAAATGTTGTCATTGTTATTCTTCAAGCAGTTAAGGGCATCATTTCAGTATTAGAAGGGAAAAAAAATTTCTATCTTCTCCTTTCTTATGTTTTTTGTTTGTTCCGCTCTGCAGTGTTTTCTGCTCACTGTGTAACAAAGGTGGCATTGCCTGTAAATGTAGTGTCTTATTGATAATCTCATTAGCATTCTCTTTGATGTGTACTGCAATTCAAGTATCGGGGGTATCTCCCTTGCCCAATTACTGTCACTGCTTACCTGAGGACTGTTATGATAAGATGTTTTTATTTATTTGGTCAGAAATGCAAGGGCAGACAGGAGCCCCAGTGCTGTACTAGGCGTGACAATCTTTCCATTATGGTCCATTCATAACGTTTTTTTCTGATATCCACTTTCCCCATCCCCAGTAGAGAAAGGTGATGGAGCCATAAAGTTGGGTAGCAGCTTTGCTATTGAGAGTCATTTTTGTCATTTAGGTCTAGCAGAGAATACACCTCGAGGCGCAGGGGAGGCCGTGTAGTGTGGCTCTGATCTTACCAATGGGGCACATCCTATGGAAGAGAGCAGTGAAGAGGGTGGAAGAAAGCATGAAACTGGACAGGTCTGGCATATGGGACCTCCAACTATTTTTGTGAATTGGAAGGTCTTTATAAATCAGCACAATCACATACCTGAATCTAAGAGCCTCATGCCAAAAATGTTTCCATGGGAAAACTTGTATATCTGGGACTGATGAAGCTGGGGGTGATAATTAATTCACAGCAGGAGTTTTGACTGCCTCTGTTCTCACAGAGGTGGACTTGGGCTGGATTTGCATCTTTGACCAGCAGCCATCCAGCAAGGGCATCCTCCTTTAAGTCCTCCAAGCGATGGAAGAGGTGTGGCCAGATGGTAACGCTTTCACGGTGTAGTGCGGCACTTCATTTGCATTAGGCTGATGGTTAGGTGATCTCCACAGCACAGGGACACTTCAGCTGCTGGACCCAGATGACAGAAATCTCTTTTCTAACTTCTGTCGCTAAGTTTGAGTAGCTCTATGTAAAGAGCAGCACAAAGCTGGTTCTGCTGGGTTTTGCCCCATTTAATCTTTTGCTGAATTACAGCAAATGTGAATGACAAACTTGACGCCATGAGTTCGCAGTGTCACTTGCAGTGCTTCTCCGATGATGCCGAAGTATTTTATCTCCTGTTTGTTGATCAACGCTGCAAATCTTATGAAAGCAAAGGTTTTAGAAATGTACTTTCAGTTACAATGCTCAGATGATATTCCATATGCTTTGTGTGCGTCTGTTTTACTGAACAATGGCATAGGAAATAGAAATATTTAATCTCTGAATTGCTAACACATTGCCTGTGAATTTTTGGAGGATTACATATTTGTGTCTTGATTTGTCAAATAAGATCAATGAACAGATTGCAGACTTCATACAGTAAGATTAGGTATTAAATATAAAGTCTGTAAGACTGTTCTTGCAACCTAGTCTTCGTAATGCTTATGCTTGAAATGACCTCATACTGTAGGTTTACCTCATAACGTGATATTTTGGAATGAGAGGCAGGTTTTTCAGTTTTTCCTGCTGGTCACTCTTCCTGTTGTGACAGAACAAATTGCTGAATGGACAAACCTTTCCAACAGAGTTTGTGCAAGAAATGCTCAGACTCATCTGTTTATTTTGAAAGAATCAGGCTAACCATAACCAAACTTTTTTGCTCTACAGTTTGTTTCTTAAACGCTAACTAGCAGACTAAGCTCATTGTGCCTGTGGCATCCAAAGAAATGAATGGGTGGGACTCTGTGGAAGTCCTAAGAATTGTGTTTATTTTCCCACAGCATAAAGCTCATCTCAGATGTAGCTCCTGTCCTTCAAGTTTCAGTTCTATCCTCTTACCAAACATAGTAAAAACTGTTCTTTAAAAATGACTTACCCTTGACATGGTAGCTTAATTCTGTACTGTAGAAAACATGTGAAGAATATCGAACCATTAACTCGATTTTATAAAATTACTAGCTTAATGTCATCAGTCACAGATGAATCTGTGCTTACCTTTTCCATTCACTGGAGACTCTATTGGGCCAAGCGTGAAGGTTTATGGGAGGGTGAGGATGAACCTTCCTCTTGCCCATTAGCCCTGTGAACAATGTTGTAAATATGTATTACGAGTGAAGTAGTTGCTGAAGCCAAGAACGTGAACTAATTCTGACTAGCTTGTTCGCACCAGAACGTCAGTCAGCATGATCACTGCAACTCATCGTGCTTGCTCCCAGCAGATGGTCTGATAGCACACCTTAATTTATTAGCTAATGTGAGACACCATATTGATTTAATACTCCGTCTGTTTTACCAGCTTACTGCTATGTGCTGCAATTTTGCCTGGGAGCATGACCTCAGTGAAATCAGCTTTAGGTCTGTAACAGCAGTAATATAAATCATATGTCTCAGCAAAACTCTCCTAAATGTTGACTAGTAATTAAAATTTGCACGGAGATGGGTGTATCTCGCCATTGACATGAGCTGTTTTGTACGTCTGGTATATTTTCATTACTTAAACCTCAAGCTCTTAATCGTTAGTTTCCTAAGGGGGGGGGGGGGGGAGGTG